>NC_053023.1:317723076-318023076 GCF_003073215.2 Triticum urartu | reverse complement strand
ATCGGATTCGATCGGCAGGGGCACGGAGGGTTCGGTGTCCGGAGAGGAGTCCGGCTCCTTGGAGTCATGAGTCTCGCGGCGTGCGGGGCTGGTGTTTGGCTCGATTGCCGTCGGAATCGCAGCCCCCGAGGCGGCGTCCAACCACCCATCCTTGATCGGCGCAGTTGGCTCCGAATTAAAGGTCGAAGCCGATGCGGGTGCGGCCTCCAGGGCACTGTTCGGCGGCAGAGCTATATCATGCTCGTCGTGACAGTGCGGCGCGCTCGGCAATGGCTCGAATCCATCGAAGATCAAGTCCCCGCGGATGTTAGTCGTGTAGTTTAAACTTCCAAATCTGACCTGACGGCCAGGGGCATAGCTTTCGATCCGCTCCAGATGGCCAAGTGAATTGGCCCGCAGTGCGAAGCCGCCAAAGATGAAGATCTGTCCGGGGAGGAAGGTCTCACCCTGGACTGCATCGCTATTGATGATCGTAGGAGCCATCAAGCCTGACGGCGACGACACAGAGGAACTCTCAATGAAAGCACCAATGTCGGTGTCAAAACCGGCAGATCTTGGGTAGGGGGTCCCGAACTGTGCGTCTAGGCCGGATGGTAACAGGAGGCAAGGGACACGAAGTTCTACCCAGGTTCGGGCCCTCTCGATGGAGGTAAAACCCTACGTCCTGCTTGATTAATATTGATGATATGGGTAGTACAAGAGTAGATCTACCATGAGATCAGATAGGCTAAACCCTAGAAGCTAGCATATGGTATGATTGTTGTTGTGTATGTTGTCCTATGGACTAAAACCCTCCGGTTTATATAGACACCGGAGAGGGTTAGGGTTACCCAAAGTCGGTTACAATGGTAGGAGATCTGCATATCCGTATCGCCAAGCTTGCCTTCCACGCCAAGGAAAGTCCCTTCCGGACACGGGACGAAGTCTTCAATCTTGTATCTTCATAGTCCAGGAGTCCGGCTGAAGGTATAGTCCGGCCATCCGGACACCCCCTAATCCAGGACTCCCTCAGTAGCCCCTGAACCAGGTTTCAATGACGATGAGTCCGGCGCACAGATTGTCTTCGGCATTGCAACGACGAGTCCAGGACTCCCTCACATGTCCTCCTCGAGCTCGTTCGCATCGTCGGCAAGACCATAAAGTTCATCAAGCTCCACAAAACCCATAACATGGCAATGGTTTACAAGCCGTCTCCATGAACGTGCACGCTAACGGCAACATGCTAATGAGCCTCTGGTCCAAGAGCAAGCTCCAATCCGCCAAGATTGGCAAGAGCAACAAGATGGTGATGCACCTCGACAAGAGCAACAAAGCCATGAGGAACAAGCCCTTGAATCCCAACAAGCTCTATGAGAATCAACTCAAGCCGTCAATGCGTGAAACCGTCAAGTACGTCTACAAGAAGAGGCCATCCGCCATGAGCATCAAGAAGAAGCCGCTCGTCGTGAAGAGCTTCAAGAGATGAGAAACCGTGCAAGAATTCCACGTCCTCAATGTCGAGCTAACCAAGCGGAGCACGAGGGGCAAGCAGCTCAAGATCCTCCTCCACGGGAAGAGCATCCTCAACATCACCATCAATCCCGATACAATGAAGAGCACCACTAAAGCAAGCTCAAGTTCACCATGCCTAAGTTCTCCGGAAGCAACGACCCCAAAGAGTAGGGCATTGAAGGTTGACAAGATCTTTCGGTTGCACAACTATGAGGAAGAGAAGAAGATCGCCAGCATCTCTTGAGTTCCAAGACTATGTCCTCATTTGGTGGGAGCAAGTCTTTGAGAGCCGAGAGACAAGGGGTGAATGTAACACCCATGATGCGGCTATATCTCCCACGTGTCGGAGCACGAATTAGAGGCATAACCGCATTGTAGGCAATGTCGCAAGAGGGGTAATCTTTACACATCCCATGTACTGAATAAGAAAGTGGTACATAGTTGTCTTAAAATCGCCACTTCAAAAAATTCATAAATATAACATTACAATCATCCAGATACAATCAAGGTCCGACTACGGCACCAAAATAAAGACAACCCCAAATGCATAAGATCCCTGATCGCCCCAACTGGGCTCCACTACTGATCGGCTGGAAAGGAAATGTAGTATCGTCCTGAGTCCTCATCGAACTCCCACTTGAGCTCAGTCACATCCCCTGCAACAGTATCATCGGCACCTGCATCTGGTTTTTGAAGTAGTCTGTGAGCCACGGGGACTCAGCAATCTCACACCCTCATGGTCAAGACTATTCAAGCTTATGGGTAGGTAAAAGGTATGAGGTGCAGCTGCAGCAAGCACTAGCATATATGGTGGCTAACATACGCAAATGTGAGCGAGAAGAGAAAGGCAAAGCACGTTCGAGAATCTATGATCAGGAAGTGATCCTAGAACTACTTACGTTCAAGCATAACTCGAGACTGTGTTCTCTTCCCGGACTCCGCCGAAAAGATACCATCACGGCTACACACGCCGTCGATTCATTTTAATTAAGTTAAGTTTCAGGTTCTCTACAACCGGACATTAACAAATTCCCATCTGCCCATAACCGTGGGCACGGCTTTCGACAGTTCAAATCCCTGCAGGGGTGTCCCAACTTAGCCCATCACAAGCTCTCACGGTTAATGAAGGATATTCCTTCTCCCAGGACGGGCCGATCAGACTCGGAATCCCGGTTACAAGACATCTCGACAATGGTAAAACAAGACCAGCAAAGCTGCCCGAATGTGCTGACAAATCCCGATAGGAGATGCACATATCTCATTCTCAGGGCACACTGGATGAGCGCTCCGTACAACAAAAACCAAACCTCGAGTTTCCCCGAGGGGGCGCTGCAAAGGGCTCTAGTTTGGACCAATGCTTAGAGGAGCACTGGCCCGGGGGGTTTAAAATAAAGATGACCCTTGAGTCCGCGGAACCCAAGGGAAAAAGTGTCACATCCCTAGCTCCTGGTGCTGCCTAGTGTTTGCATCTTGCTTGCATCATGTTTAACTTTCATGGAAATTTGAAATGGGGATGTTCAAACCCTAGCATCAAAAGAACTCAAATAGGTTCAACCAAAATATGTTCAATGAACTCAAAATATCCTTATAAAATGTTCATGATTTATGGAAAAAGGTGAAAGCCTCTACCAGAGATGATGCATATTTTTCGAGGTCATTTTGGTCAATGAATTAAATCATTATGGTATTTGAGTTGGAGTTTAAAATTTACCATTAAATATTGGTTGCTCCAACTATTCTGAAATTTGTTGTGTGGTTTGAAAATAATTCAAATATTCCTCAAAACAAATTACAGAATTAACCAAAGTGTTTTGGTTAGTATTTTATTCGCAAAACATAAAGGAGAAATTCAAAATAGAAAAGAATTAGATAAACAGGGGGAGAGAGTACGAACTTACCTGCAGCCCACCTAGCCGGCCGTTACTGTGCAGCCCAGCAGCCCACCTCCCCTACCAGTTGTCTGCCTCCTCATGCCAGAAGGCTGAGGGGAAGCAACGCACGGCGCTCGCGCGCGCCAGCACACAGCTGCCTGCCTGTTCCTCCCTCGCTAGCGCAATGATGCAGGCACACTCCGCGTGGCCTCCTGGATCCTGCTGACCCCCTCGTTCACTTTCCCCATGCCTCCCTCTCGTTCCTCCCCATGACTGAGCCGGCCATGAGCGCACCGCCGCCGTTTCCGTAGCCACCGCTGTCCCCGCGCCCCTTCTCCCTCTCTAGAAGCTCCGCCATGACCTGCTCGTCGTCTCCGCCGGGCCACGCTTCACCAGACGCACTGCAACACCGACTACGCCCTCGTCCTCGTCCTCTACATCCGACCACCGCCGTCATTGATTCGCCGGCCACAGGACATCCCCGAGCAAGCCGAGCCCCTCTTCGTGATCACAATGAGCTTCGCCATCATTTCCCCTTAACCCAGTGGCCTAGCGCTTGCTGTAGCCGTCGTTTTCATCGGCGCCCGAACTCCAGCCGCCGCCTACCTCGCTGCTGCCGTCACCATAGACCACCGCAGCCCCTTCTGCTTACTCCATCAGATGTGCTGCACCGCCACCTCGCCGTAGCCGCAAACCCCGTGTGAAGCGGTGCTCTATAGCGCCGCCCCGAGCAACTCCGGCGAGTCCCCGCCGTTGCTGTGGTCGTCGGCGTCAACTGCTGACGTGGCGCCAGTTTAATTAGCGCTAATGACCCTACTAAACACCCCTAGAGCCACTGCCATGTGGGCCCCTATACCTATTTAGGTTAATTTGAATTCTGTTTAGATTAGTTCATAACCCAGCGGGACCGACACGTCAGCATTGACTTCGCTGACGTGGACCGGTCCCACCTGTCAGCGACACTAACCAGCCCTGTGTCACTAACGTGTGGACCCCACACGTCAGGTTTGACCTGGACCTGGCGCGTTGACCTGCTGATGTCATGCCGATGCAATAAGCTATTTTCTGGATCTAATTTAATTCAGGAAATTCCAAAAAATAACCAAAACTTCTAAAATTCATAGAAAATTAACCGTAGCTCAGAATGAAATAAATTATATATGAAAAATGATCGGAAAAATCCAATCTATCCATATGTACCATTTTCATGCATGTTTGAGCAACTTAACCTCACTGTTTAGCCCAAAACATGATAATGCACTATTTGAATTCATAGTTTGAATTTGAATTTGAACCTTGAGTACAAATCAACCCAAACCTTTCTGTTACTAGTTGCATTAGCTCAAATCACAACATATTGTCATGTCATGATCATGCATCATATTGTGCATTGCATTGATTGTGCTCTTCCTTGTTTGCCGGTAATTGTCCCCTCTCGGTAGACGCTGCTCCGACGCTTTGATCGTTGACACTGATGAAGACTCAATGTTATCTTCAGAAGTGCCAGGCAAGCAAAACCCCCTTGTTCATTCTGATACAATCCCCCTCTCTCACTCCTTCTCTCTTTTACTGCATTAGGACAACAATGTCCCAACTGTTACATGCTGCGGTAGCTGAACCCCTTTCCTCTGCATGACCTGTCATTGCCATAGTAAAAAGATGAAACCCACTAGCATGAGTAGGAGTTGTTTGAGCCCTGATGTGCCTGCTCATTCATGTTTGTTTGTCATGCCTGCTACTGTTTGAGTTGAGTCAGGTCTGATTCATCGGGGATGAATTGGAATGTGGTGAACATGTCCTACTGTTGAGAGCTAAGTGTGTGAACATGATTTGGTAAAGGTAGCGGTGAGAGGCCATGTAGGAGTACATGGTGGGTTGTCTCATTGTAGCCGTCCTCAGGAACTGAGTTCTGTGTTTGTGATCCATGAACAATTACTACCACACATTGGGCTCCGGGCGCTCCAAGCTCTCTCGACTTATTAATCAACTCGATCTCTGTCCAGGAGTTGCAAATAGTTTCTGGTGTTTGTAGGTAGTGTTAGTAGTCTACCAAGTGGCACCCGGTACAGGTGGGCTTGGGACAGACTAGGTGCAGTGGCACGGTGTACCAAGTGGCACCCGGATGGTGGGCTTGGGAACCCTGCTCACATTGTTTGGGGCCGTGAGCGACACCCCGGCCGGATCTCCTTGCGGATGGAACCCAAATAGGCGATAAACCTGGACTAGAGACTTGTTGGTTAGTCAGGTCGTGGCCGACTCCCTCGCCAGGCTTCCTCTTGAAGGTTGCCGAGATACACGACGTGTACATGGTGGTAAGTGGCGAGAGCGTGTGTGAAGAAGTACACCCCTGCAGGGTTATCATTATCTATTCGAATAGCCGGATTCCTCGGATATGGAAACTTGGACCCCTTGCATAGTTCATAGACAAGTGAAACTGGATGCTCTAAAATGCGCAAGATAAGTGTGAGTGCTATGGATGGCGTTCTCGTAGGGAGACGGGAGCGGATCCATAGTGGTGTATTGGTATGGTGAATTTGTGGACTCGTGTGCCGCCACCTCAAAAGAGTTACTTGCAGTCGTAGTTTAGTTAGCCACTGAGTCAAAGCTGGCTTGCTGCAGTCAAAACTCCACCCACCTCTTTGTTGATACCGATGCATATGTAGTTAGTTATGATGTAAGTCTTGCTGGGTACATTTGTACTCACGTTTGCCTATTCTATGTTTTGCAGAGAGACTTCAGTCTCGCTAGTAGTTCCGCGTGGACTTCGACATTTAGCTTGTTACCTCAGCTACGAGCTTGTATCCTTGGGAGGGTCTTGTAGATAATCAGGCTTCTCAGCCTTTTTCATTTGTAGATGTCTGTACTCAGACATGTTAAGCTTCCGCATGTTCTTGTTGCTTGTATGCTCTGTATGTGGGGTCATGAGACCCATGCTTTTAATATCTCGCTCCTCGGAGCCTAATGAATAAATACTCTGAGTAGTAGAGTCTTGTTGTGATGCCATGTTGTATTGTACATATTGAGCATATTGTGTGTATGATTGAAATGCTTGGTATGTGTGGGATCCGACAACCTACTTGTTTATCCTTGGTAGCCTCTATTATGGGGAAATGTAGTCTTGTGCTTCCATGAGCCATAGTAGTCCGCTATAGCCCGGTTCACCGGAGTCCTGCTAGCCCAGCACTACCGCTCCGAAACACTTGACTGGTCGGCATGTGATTCACTTTGTTCCTGTGTCTGTCCCTTCGGGGAAATGTCATGCGGTGACATCCGGAGTCCTGCCTAGCCTGCTACAGCCTGGGTTCCCGGAGTCCTGTTAGCCTAGTGCTATAGCCCGGATTCACACGCTGCTGACCGACATGCTCGATGTTGATTCATGCATGCCTGTTCCCGTAAGTTAGTGACACTTTGGGTTCACGACTAGTCATGTCGGCCTGGGTTCTCTATCATATGGATGCTAGCGACACTATTATATAAATGAGCAAAAAGGCGCAAACAGTCCCGGGCCATGGTAAGGCGACACCCGTGGGAATACCGTGCGTGAGGCCGCAAAGTGATATGAGGTGTTACAGGCTAGATCGGTGTGACTTAGAATCGGGGTCCTGACAAAAAGGCTAGGTACATTTGTTGATACCGATGCATATGTATGCTCTGTATGTGGGGTCATGAGACCCATGCTTGTAATATCTCGCTCCTCGGAGCCTAATGAATAAATACTCTGAGTCGTAGAGTCTTGTTGTGATGCCATGTTGTATTGCACATACTGAGCATATTGTGTGTATGATTGAAATGCTTGGTATGTGTGGGATCTGACAACCTATTTGTTTATCCTTGGTAGCCTCTCTTATGGGGAAATGTAGTCTTGTGCTTCCATGATCCATAGTAGTCCGCTACAGCCCGGTTCACCGGAGTCCTGCTAGCCTAGCACTACTGCTCCGAAACACTTGACTGGCCGGCATGTGATTCACTTCGTTCCTGTGTCTGTCCCTTCGGGGAAATGTCACGTGGTGACATCCGGAGTCCTGCCTAGCCTGCTACAACCCCGGTAGCCAGAGTCCTGTTAGCCCAGTGCTACAGCCCGGATTCACACGCTGTTGACCGACATGCTCGATGTTTATTCATGTATGCCTGTTCCTCAGAGCTATCACCAGGCTGTCACCTGGTCACTATGTTGAGTTCGTGATCAAGTTGGTTTCTTGTAGCCACCCTTTTCTCCAAGAATCTATGTTGGATACCCCTGAGCTAGTTGGTTAAGCTTAACAACAACTTGGAGAGTTGGAAGATAAAAGCTTGTCCTACCATGCTCATCCCTAAGGGATATCTTGTATCTGTGTTGAAGAAAGATAATATCTTCATCGATTGATCCACGTGATCAATTGTCGGCGCTATTGTCTTATCAATCCCTTGATTTGGGTGTGGGCTATCGTAAAATCTAATCAGAACCAACAATGTTCGTAATGTTGTCTTACTCATGGTTGATCCCTCGAGCATACACCATTACATCTTTTGGTCTGACCAATGCTATCATCGTGTTCACATGATGGTGGAAGTCTAGTGATATGGAGATTCCGATGAGTTGCTGTTGAGACCATCAGCAGCATTTTGTCTCCCCCATGATTCATGTTGAACATTATACTAGTGTTGGAAACTTTATAAGAATTGCCCTCATGTCTCGTTGATGAAGCATATGTCCGGTTGAAATATGTGACTTCCTCTAATTCATGTGCATCTGATGCAAGTTGCCACCGTGGATTCGAGAAAGCTTGTTTTCCTTCCTTTGGAGTCATCCCAAGCTAGTCATGCATGTGCGAAGTATTCTATGGTTTGATAGGCTCGCTACCTCCAGTCCATATGTGTCCCTAGCACACCAAGCCACTGATTGATTTGTTCAAGGAGAAGAAGTTTCTTCTTAAGAGCTAGACTTACGCAAGGACTTCGATATCCTCGTTGATGGTTCCCCCTGAACTCGGTAGTGTTTCATTGTAAGACTACTAGGTGACCATGCTTGTCTAGGACAACGTGTTCACATGCTTGTAGTAGAACCGGCTCATGTTTTGGAGCTTACTACCGTAGTTCATTCCCCCGAGAGTCTCGCAACGTCATCTCGTTGATTTGTGTTGCAAACTTTCATTTTTCTTTCTAGACTTGATGAGTCTGGAATATCCTGATACCAACCAGATCTGAATCTCAGGCAGATATGATGGTTGGAACACACTCCAAGAACTATAATATTGGTCTCTCTGTAACCGGTAATGTGGATGTCGTGGCCAACACACCGGGCCGGAAGACCTATTATTGTAGTATCTTGATTGAGGAAGTTGGCCACCTCCCCATAAGGATTTCGTAGGATTTACTCCATAAGTTGTTACTTATGGATCTATTGTATTCCGAAGTCCGACCACTACTTGATGGCTATGTTGATGCTTTAAAGCATGACCGTGGTAACCAGTACATCAAGGAGAACATTACAAGCGGAGTGCTAAATGTCTTTCGGTCGATCATCCAGATTTCATTTTCTTGGCCTCGCTAAGGTGAAATCTAAGAAAGGGTTGCCTTTTCTATGCATCTGCATTGTCCATCACTATTCGTCAAGGTAGTAAGATGTGTTGCCAGGATCCTCGACTCGGATGTTGGTAGAACCTTGATGAATATGGAAATGCTCAAGTTCTTGAGAGCACGCGCAAGCAAAATCATCCCTTGCGTTGTCTTCAACAAGGTAGTTCACATCATCCATTCTAGCTCGAGTGTGTCGCTCTCCCGAACTCTGTCAAATGATCGCTCGTAAATTGCCTTAGGCTGGTATAGAGAGTTCCAATGATCTCTATATCAAAATTAATTCTTTTTGCCACTTAAGGAATAATTCCACGAGTCATCTTCTTTAAGGTATCATGTTATGAAATCATGGCAATTATCTCCTTGCTACTTTGAAATTCATGCTCCATCTTAGTCAAGTGTGGAATTGTAGCCTCCCAAATTGAAACCTCGTCATATGTTTCTTTCCTCCCCTCTCGATGTGTGTTTTGTGTCTCAACTCAAGAGGTGTTCTTACGTCTCATTCGGTGAGTTGATCTTGTGATCATTAAGATGATCCATCCTTGTAGAGTTGTCTCTCCTTTGTCGACATCATGTTGGATGAAGATCATGAAAGCAAAGAAGTCAAGATCAATTGGAGCAATGAATCAACATCTTCGAGAAGGGCAGTTGGATCATCAAGATTGTGATAGTTCGAGTCCCCTCTTCTTTTTACCCACGCTTGAATCTCGGGACGAGATTCTTGTTTAGTGGGGGCGAGTTGTCACATCCCTAGCTCCTGGTGCTGCCTAGTGTTTGCATCTTGGTTGCATCATATTTAACTTTCATGGAAATTTGAAATGGGGATGTTCAAACCCTAGCATCAAAAGAACTCAAATAGGTTCAACCAAAATATCTTCAATGAACTCAAAATATCTTATAAAATGTTCATGATTTATGGAAAAAGGTGAAAGCCTCTACTAGAGATGATGCATATTTTTCGAGGACATTTTGGTCAATGAATTAAATCATTATGGTATTTGAGTTGGAGTTTAAAATTTACCATTAAATATTGGTTGCTCCAACTATTCTGAAATTTGTTGTGTAGTATCAAAATAATTCAAATATTCCTCACAAGAAAATTATAGAATTAACCAAAGTGTTTTGGTTAGTATTTTATTCGCAAAACATAAAGCAGAAATAGAAAAGAAAAAAGAATTAGATAAGTAGGGGGAGAGGGTACGAACTTACCTGCAGCCCACCTAGCCGGCCGTTACTGTGCAGCCCAGCAGCCCACCTCCCTGCCAGTTGTCTTCCTCCTCTCGCCAGAAGGCAGAGGGGAAGCAACTCATGGCGCTCGCGTGCGCCAGCACGCAGCTGCCTGCCTGGCCCTCCCTTGCCAGCGCAATGATGCAGGCACACTCCGCGTGGCCTCCTGGATCCTGCTAACCCCCTCGTTCACTTTCCCACTTGCCTCCCTCTCGTTCCTCCCCATGACCGAGTCGGCCATGAGCGCACCGCCGCCGTTTCCGTAGCCACCGCTGTCCCCGCGCGCCCTTCTCCCTCTCTGGAAGCTCCGCCATGACCTGCTCGTCGTCTCCGCCGGGCCACGCTTCACCAGACGCGTCGCAGCACCGACTACGCCGTCGTCCTCGTCCTCTGCATTCGACCACCGCCGTCGTCGATTCGCCGGCCACAGGACATCCCCGAGCAAGCCGAGCCCCTCTTCGTGATCACCGTGAGCTTCGTCGTCGTTTCCCCTTAACCCCGTGACCTAGCGCTCGCTGTAGCCATTGTTTTCATCGGCGCCCAAACTCCGGCCGCCGCCTAGCTCGCTGCTGCCGTCACCACAGACCACAGCAGCCCCTTATGCTTACTCCATCAGATGCGCTGCACCGCCACGCCGTAGCCGCAAACCCCGCGCAAAGCGGTGCTCTGTAGCGCTGTCCCGAGCAACTCCGGCAGTCCCTGCCATTGCTGTGGTCGTCGGCGTCAACTACTGATGTGGCGCCAGTTTAATTAGTGCTAATGACCCTACTAAACACCCCTAGAGCCACTGCCATGTGGGCCCCTGTGCCTATTTAGGTTAATTTGATTTCTGTTTAGATTAGTTCATAACCCAGCGGCACTGACACGTCAACATTGACTTTGCCGACGTGGACGTTGACCGGTCCCACCTGTTAGCTACACTAACCAGCCCTGTGTCACTGACGTGTGGACCCCACACGTCAGGTTTGACCTGGACCTTGCGTGTTGACCTGCTGATGTCATGCCGACGCAATAAGCTATTTTCTGGATCTAATTTAATTCAGGAAATTCCAGAAAATAACCAAAACTTCTAAAATTCATAGAAAATTAACCGTAGCTCAGAATGAAATAAATTATATATGAAAAATGATCAGAAAAATCCAATCTATACATATGTACCATTTTCATGCATGTTTGAGCAACTTAACCTCACTGTTTAGCCCAAAACATGATAATGCACTATTTGAATTCATAGTTTGAATTTGAATTTGAACCTTGAGTACAAATCAACCCAGACCTTTCTGTTACTAGTTGCATTAGCTCAAATCACAACATATTGTCATGTCATGATCATGCATCATATTGTGCATTGCATTGATTGTGCTCTTCCTTGTTTGCCGGTAATTGTCCCCTCTCGGTAGACGCTGCTCCGACGCTGTGATCGTTGACACTGATGAAGACTCAATGTTATCTTCAGAAGTGCCAGGCAAGCAAAACCCCCTTGTTCATTCCGATACAATCCCACTCTCTCACTCCTGCTCTCTTTTACTGCATTAGGACAACAATGTCTCAACTATTACATGCTGCGGTAGTTGAACCCCTTTCCTCTGCATGACCTGTCATTGCCACAGTAAAAAGATGAAACCCACTAGCATGAGTAGGAGTTGTTTGAGCCCTGATGTGCCTGCTCATTCATGTTTGTTTGTCATGCCTGCTACTGTTTGAGTTGAGTCAGGTCTGATTCATCGGGGATGAATGGGAATGTGGT
The DNA here is from genome assembly GCF_003073215.2 of Triticum urartu. Lineage (NCBI taxonomy): Eukaryota > Viridiplantae > Streptophyta > Magnoliopsida > Poales > Poaceae > Triticum > Triticum urartu. Next base: position 318,011,187 of record NC_053023.1, on the reverse strand, counting down.
GAACATGTCCTACTGTTGAGAGCTAAGTGTGTGAACACGATTTGGTAAAGGTAGCGGTGAGAGGCCACGTAGGAGTACATGGTGGGTTGTCTCATTGTAGCCGTCCTCATGAACTGAGTTCTGTGTTTGTGATCCATGAACAATTACTACCACACATTGGGCTCCGGGCGCTCCAAGCTCTCTCGACTTATTAATCAACTCGATCTCTGTCCAGGAGTTGCAACTAGTTTCTGGTGTTTGTAGGTAGTGTTAGTAGTCTACCAAGTGGCACCCGGTACAGGTGGGCTTGGGACAGACTAGGTGCAGTGGCACGGTGTACCAAGTGGCACCCAGATGGTTGGCTTGGGAACCCTTCTCACATCGTTTGGGGCCGTGAGCGACACCCCGGCCGGATCTCCTTGCGGATGGAACCCAAATAGGCGATAAACCTTGACTAGAGACTTGTTGGTTAGTTGGGTCATGGCCGACTCCCTCGCCAGGCTTCCTCTTGAAGGTTGCCGAGATACACGACGTGTACATGGTGGTAAGTGGCGAGAGCGTGTGTGAAGAAGTACACCCATGCAGGGTTATCATTATCTATTCGAATAGCCGGATTCCTCGGATATGGAAACTTGGACCCCTTGCATAGTTCATAGACAAGTGAAAGTGGATGCTCTAAAATGCGCAAGATAAGTGTGAGTGCTATGGATGGCGTTCTCGTAGGGAGACGGGAGCGGATCCATAGTGGTGTATTGGTATGGTGAATTTGTGGACTCGTGTGCGCCACCTCAAAAGAGTTACTTGCAGTCGTAGTTTATGTTAGCCACTGAGTCAAAGCTGGCTTGCTGCAGTCAAACTCCACCACCTCTTTGTTGATACCGATGCATATGTAGTTAGTTATGATGTAAGTCTTGCTGGGTACATTTGTACTCACGTTTGCCTATTCTATGTTTTGCAGAGAGACTTCAGTCTCGCTAGTAGTTCCGCGTGGACTTCGACATTTAGCTTGTTACCTCAGCTACGATCTTGTATCCTTGGGAGGGTCTTGTAGATAATCAGGCTTCTCAGCCTTTTTCATTTGTAGATGTCTGTACTCAGACATGTTAAGCTTCCGCATGTTCTTGTTGCTTGTATGCTCTGTATGTGGGGTCATGAGACCCATGCTTTTAATATCTCGCTCCTCGGAGCCTAATGAATAAATACTCTGAGTAGTAGAGTCTTGTTGTGATGCCATGTTGTATTGCACATATTGAGCATATTGTGTGTATGATTGAAATGCTTGGTATGTGTGGGATCCGACAACCTACTTGTTTATCCTTGGTAGCCTCTATTATGGGGAAATGTAGTCTTGTGCTTCCATGAGCCATAGTAGTCCGCTATAGCCCGGTTCACCGGAGTCCTGCTAGCCCAGCACTACCGCTCCGAAACACTTGACTGGTCGGCATGTGATTCACTTCGTTCCTGTGTCTGTCCCTTCGGGGAAATGTCATGCGGTGACATCCGGAGTCCTGCCTAGCCTGCTACAGCCCGGGTTCCCGGAGTCCTGTTAGCCTAGTGCTATAGCCCGGATTCACACGCTGCTGACCGACATGCTCGATGTTGATTCATGTATGCCTGTTCCCGTAAGTTAGTGCCACTTTGGGTTCACGACTAGTCATGTCGTCCCGGGTTCTCTATCATATGGATGCTAGCGACACTATTATATAAATGAGCAAAAAGGCGCAAATAGTCCCGGGCCATGGTAAGGCGACACCCATGGGAATACCGTGCGTGAGGCCGCAAAGTGATATGAGGTGTTACAGGCTAGATCGGTGTGACTTAGAATCGGGGTCCTGACAAAAAGGCTAGGTGGCAAATGGTAAAACCAAGGTTGGGCCTTGCTGGAGGAGTGAGGGAGTCCTGGATTAGGGGGTATCCGGACAGCCGGATTATATCGTTTGGCCTGACTGTTGGACTATGAAGATACAAGATTGAAGACTTCGTCCCGTGTCTGGATGGGACTCTACTTGGCATGGAAGGCAAGCTAGGCAATACAAATATACATACCTCCTCCTTTGTAAACGGGCGTAATTGGTATCGGGCCAACATGGTAACGGGCCGTTAACAGCTTGTAAGAAAGAAAAGGCTGTCGACCTAGGGGATGAAAGGAAAGGGGGGGATTCGGCCTCCCCCTTCCTTTCTCTCCCCCTTTCCTTTCTCCCAAAGGAAAATATGGAAGGGGGCAGCCAAGGGCTGGAGCCCAAGTAGGATTCTGTCCTACTTGGGCGCTCCTTGGCCTCTCCCCTCTCCCCCACCTATATATATGTGGGAGGGGGGTGCCACACAGAACCACGAGAATTGCTTAGAGAAAATTCATCCACTACTTTGCCATCTTGCTGGATCAAGAAGGCGAGGATGTCACCGAGCTGAACATGTGCTGAACGCGGAGGTACCGTACGTTCGGCAGTCGATCGGTTGGATCACGAAGAAGTTTGACTACATCAACCGCGTTACTAACGGCTTCCACTTTACGGTCTACGTGGGTACATAGACACACTCTCCCCTCTCATTGTTATGCATCTCCATGGATAGATCTTGCATGTGCGTAGAATTTTTTTGTTTTCCATGCAACGTTCCCCAACAGTGGCATCATGAGCCAGGTCTATGTGTAGATGATATGCACGAGTAGAACACAAAGAGTTGTGGGTGGTGATAGTCATACTACTTACCACCAACGTCTTATTTTGATTCGGCTGTATTGTGGGATGGAGCGGCCCGGACCAACCTTACATGTCCACACACATGAGACCAGTTCCACCGACTGACATGCAACTTGTTTTGCATAAAAGGTGGCTGGTGGGTGTTTGTTTCTCCTACTTTAGTTGAATCGAATTTGGTTACGGCCTGTCCTTGAAGAAGGTTAAAACAACAAACTTGATGAATCACCATTGTGGTTACTGCGTAGTTAAGAACGGTTCTTGCTATAAGCCCGTAGCTTCCACATAAAACTTGCAACAAGTAGAGGACGTCTAATTTGTTTTTGCTAGGAATGTTGTGATGTGACATGGTCAAGATATGATGTGATATATGTTGATGTATGAGATGATCATGTTTTGTAATATCGACAACCGGCAGGAGCCTTAGGGTTGTCTCTTAGTTATTGTATGAAATGCAAGCGCCATGTAATTGCTTTACTTTATCACTATGCATTAGCAATAGTTGTAGAATCAATAGTTGGCGAGACGACCATGACGAAACGATGGAGATCATGACGATACTTTGGAGATGGAGATCAAAAAGCACAAGATGATGATGGCCATATCATGTCACATATTTTGATTGCATCTAATATTTATCCTTTATGCATCTTATTTTGCTTAGAACGGCGGTAGCATTATATGATGATCGCTTCACTAAATTTGGAGATGAAAGTGTTCTCCCCGAGTATGCACCATTGCCAAAGTTCGTCGTTTCGAAGAACCACATGATGATCGGGTGTGATAGACTCTACGTTCACATACAATGGGTGTAAGACAGTTTTGCACATGCAAAATACTTGGGTTAAACTTGACGAGCCTAGCATGTAAAACATGGTCTCGGAACACTAGAGACCGAAAGCTCAAACGTGAGTCATATAGTAGATATGATCAACATAGAGATGTTCGCCATTGATCACTACCCCATCTCACGTGATGATAGGACATGGGTTAGTTGATCTGGATCATGTATCACTTAGATAACTTGATGGATGTTTATTTAAGTGGGAGTTCAGTAGTAATTTGATTAATTGAACTTAATTTATCATGAACTTAGTCATAATAGTTTTTTGCACATCTATGTTGCAGATCAATAGCTCGCGATATAGCTCCCCTATTTTTGATATGTTCCTAGAGAAAACTAAGTTGATAGATGATAGTAACAATGATGCGGACTGGGTCTGTGATATGAGGATTATCCTCATTGCTGCACAGAAGAAGTATGTCCTTGATGCACCACTAGGTGACAGACCTATTGAAGTGGCATATGCAGACATTATGAACGTTTTGTAAGCTCGATATGATGACTACTTAATAGTTTAGTGCCCCATGCTTTATGGCTTAGAGCCGGAACTTCGCAAATGTTTTGAACACCACGGAGCATTTGAGATGTTCCAAGAGCTGAAATTGGTATTTTAGACTCATACCCGTGTCGAGAGGTATGAGACCTCTGACAAGTACTTTGCTTACAAGATGAGCAAAGTTAGCATGTGCTCAGAATGTCTGGGTACTACAATCACTTGAATCAAGTGTAAGTTAATCTTCTAGATAAGATAGTGATTGACATAGTTCTCTAGTCACTATCACCAAGCTACTAGAACTTTGTGATGAACTGTAATATGCAAGGCATGCCGAAAATGATTCCCGAGCTCTTCGTGATGCTAAAATCGGTGAAGGTAGAAATCAAGAAAGATCATCAAGTGTTGATGGTTAACAATACCACTAGTTTCAAGGAAAAGGGCAAGGGAAAGAAAGGGAACTTCAAGAAGAATGGCAAGCAAGCTGCCACTCCCATGAAGAGGCCCAAAGCTGGACCTAAGCCTGAAAATAAGTGGTTCTACTGCAAAAGGGAATGGTCACTCGAAGCAGAAACTGCCCCAGATACTTGGTGGATAAGAAGGATGGCAAAGTGAACAAAGGTATATTTTATATACATGTTATTGATGTGTACTTTACTAGTGTTCGTAGCAACCCCTGGGTATTTGATACCAGTTCTGTTTCTATGATTAGTAACTCGAAATAGGAGTTGCAGAATAAACACAAACTAGTTAAGGATGAGGTGAAGATGTGTGTTGGAAGTGATTCCAAGGTTGATACTGTCAACATCGCACACTCCCTCTACCTTCGGGATTAGTGTTGAAGCTAAATAAATGTTATTTGGTGTTTGCGTTGAGCAAGAATATGACTGGATCATATTTATTGCAATACGGTTATTCATTTAAGTCAGATATTAATTGTTGTTTTGTTTACATGAATAAAACCTTCTATGGTCAAACACCCAATATGAATGGTTTATTGAATCTCGATCGTAGTGATACACATATTCATAATATTGATGCCAAAAGATGCAAAGTTGATAATGATAGTGCAACATATTTGTGGCACCGCCGTTTAGGTCATATTGGTGTAAAGCGCATGAAGAAACTCTATGCGGATGGAATTTTTGAATCACTTGATTATGAATCATTTGATACTTGCGAACCATGCCTCATGGGCAAGATGACTAAAACTCCATTCTCCAAAACAATTGAGCGAGCTAGTGACTTATTGGAAATAATACATACCGATGTATGTGGTCCGATGAGTGTTGAGGCACGCAGCGGGTATCGTTGTTTTTTGACCTTCACAGATGATTTGAGTAGGTATGGGTATATCTACTTGCCGAAACACAAGTGTGAAACATTTGAAAAGTTCAAAGAATTTCAGAGTGAAGTGGAGAATCATCGTAACAAGAAAATATAGTATCTATGATATGATCACGGAGGCGAATATTTGAGTTACGAGTTTTGAGTTCATTTAAGACAATGTGGAATTTTTTCACAACTCATGACACCTGGAACACCACAGCATAATGGCGTGTCCGAACGTCGTAACCGTACTTTATTGGATATGGTGCGTACTATGATTTCTCTTACTGATTTACCACTATTGTTTTGGGGTTATGCATTAGAGACAACCACATTCACTTTAAATAGGGCACCGTCTAAATCCTTTGAGATGACACCGTATGAACTGTGGTTTGGCAAGAAACTTAACTGTCGTTTCTTAAAGTTTGGGGTTGCGACACTTATGTCAAAAAGCTTCAGCCTGATAAGCTCGAACCAAAATCTAAGAAGTGTGTCTTCGTAGGATACCCTAAGGAAACAATTGGGAACAACTGCTACCAGAGATCCAAAGGCAAGATCTTTGTTGCCAGGAATGGATCCTTTCTAGAGAAGGAGTTTCTCTCGAAAGGAGTGGGAGGAAAGGAGAACTTGATGAAGGTAATTGTACCTTCTCTAGAATTGGAAAGTAGCACATCGGAAAAATTCATTCCCGTGATGCCTACACCAACTAGAGAGGAAGGTAATGATGATGATCATGAAACTTTAGATCAAGTTACTACTGGACCTCGTAGGTCAAACAGAGCACGTTCAGCACCAGAATGGTATGGTAAACATGTCCTGGAAGTCATGTTATTAGACCATGGCGAACCTACAAACTATGAAGAAGCTATGATGAGCCCAGATTCCAATAAATGGCTTTAGGCCATGAAATCTGAAATAGGATCAATGTATGAGAACAAAGTCTGGACTTTGGTGGACTTGCCTGATGATCGGCAAGCCATTGAGAATAAATGGATCTTCAAGAAGAAGACAGACGTCGATGGCAATTTCATCATCTACAAAGCTCGACTTGTCGTGAAAGGTTTTCGACAAGTTCAAGGGGTTGACTACGATGAGACCTTCTCACCCATAGCGATGCTTAAGTTAGTCCGAATCATGTTAGAAATTGCTTCATTTTATAATTAGGAAATGTGGCAAATGGACATCAAAACTGCATTCCTTAATGGATTTCTTAAAGAAGAGTTGTATATGTTGCAACCAGAAGGTTTTGTCGATCCTAAAGGTGCTAACAAAGTTTGCAAGCTCGAGCGATCCATCTATTGACTGGTGCAAGCATCTCAGAGTTGGAATATACGCTTTGATGAGGTGATCAAAGAATATGGTTTTATATAGACTTATGGTGGAGCATGTATTTGCAAGAAAGTGAGTGGGAGCTCCGTAGCATTTATGATATTATATGTGGATGACATATTGTTGATTGGAAATGAAATAGAATTTTTGGATAGCATAAAAGGATACTTGAATAAGAATTTTTCAATGGAAGACTTTGGTGCCGCTACTTACATATTGGGCATCAAGATCTATAGGGATAGATCAAGATGCTTAATAGACAATAGTGGAAAAAGGACCTAATGTGAAGCACATTAGTCCCGGTTTGTAACTGAACTGACACTAATGTGACCATTAGTGTCGGTTCCAACGGCTCGGCGGGAGGCGCTCATTAGTACCGGTTCATGCCGAACCTTTAGCACCGGCTCGTTGCATGAACCGGTACTAAAGAGGTGGTGGCAGGCTGTTGTCAGGCTAGGGCCCCACCAACACCTTTAGTACCAGTTCATGCCATGAACCGGGACTAGAGAAGCACTTTTAGTCCCGGTTCGTATAACCAACCGGGACTAAATATATCACTGAATATAGTGCTTCGTCCAGCCCGAGCCGAAGCGCTCTGTTTTCCCCTCCTCTCTATTTTCTTCCCCTCTTGCTCGAGCTCAGCTCCATTTTTGCCAAACTTTGTCCAAGATTTGAAGGCACCCCATCCATCCAAGTGATCACAAAGGTTAGCAACTTTTCCCTTTCATCCCTCATTGCTAGATTAGCTCTTGCAATGCTCTATAAGTATAGTGATTTGTGGGTTTTATTTTGGGAGGAATTATACGTGGTAGTATTTGATTTATATGCAATTTGACGTCAAAATAACTCTTAATTTGCATATGTAGGTGTGGTTTACTTAGTGCCTTCCCGTCTCCATCCCAACCACCATCGATCGCCCACACCGTCCTGTCGCCGGCACCACCTTGTGGTGAGCCTCTTGTTCTTATGTTTTTTATATATAAAATCATGTTTCTGTGATTTAGATATATAGTTACTTGTATAATTATCTTACTCGTACGTTGTTTGTTATACATAGTGCCGTGGTTTTGATATCTGTCCCCGTCGGCCCTCGTCCGGGTTATGATTCGGATGTCGTATATTCTCTTTTATAACTATTTGTTGCATTTCATGTTTATGACAAATTATGCCCATCAAGTTGACATAGATATTTTTATCTAGGAGGTATGTGAACCGGGAATTCCAACCGACCCTATTGTCGAGAGGTTAAATTTAGTTGAAAGAGAAAACGAGTATTTGAAAGAAAAATTGAAAATAATTGAGGGAGAGAAGATGGAATTGGAGTTGCATGTTGCAAATGTTGTCGGTGATCACAAGATCAAGATGGAGAAAATGCGCCTGAAGATTAGAAAGATTAGAAAATATGCCATTGATATTAAGGCTTGGTATCATTATGTCGTTGGATCAATTGTTACCTTAGTTGCGATCTTGATCGCATTTGTTGTTGCATTTAAATGCTTTAGCTAGAGAATTATTTGTATATTTGTTTCATAAGAATATGTGTTGTATGAACTTTATGTTTGAACTTGTACTAATTTCGTCTATCCGGTGTTGTGTAATGAAGATGAGCCGACAATGGATGTACGATGACCGATGCTCTCCCCATTTCGTTAATGGCATGCAAACTTTTCTGCTTGCGGCTGTCTTGTCCATGTGCTGGCTGTAAGAATGATCAGAATTACTCTATGTCAAAAACCATTCACTGGCACCTGTTTGACTCCGTTTTCATGCCCCACTATAATGTTTGGACCAAGCATGGAGAAAGAGGGGTTATGATGGAAGACAATGAAGAAGAAGAGGACGATGACAGCAATGTGGGAAGAATCTGAAGAAGAGTCATCAGATGAGCCCGCTGATGATCTAGGTCGGGCCATTGCCGATGCAAAGAGAAACTGCGCAAGTGAAAAGGAGAAGAAGAAGTTGCAGCGCATGTTAGAGGTTCAAAATAAATTGTTGTACCCGAATTGCGATGCTGACAAGAAAAAGCTGGGCACCACACTGGAGTTGCTGCAATGGAAGGCAGAGAATGGTGTATTTGACAAGGGATTTGGAAAGTTGCTGATAATGTTAAAGAAGATGCTTCCAAAGGACAACGAATTGCCCGAGAGTACGTACGAAGAAAAGAAGGCCATCTTCCCTCTAGGATTAGAGGTGCAGAAGATACATGCATGCCCTAATGACTACATCCTCTACCGCGGTGAGTATGAGGATTTGAACGCGAGCCTGGTATGCAGTGCATTGCGCTATAAGATCAGCCGTGATGACCCTAGTGATATCGAGGACGAGCGCCCCAGGAAGAAGATTCCTGCCAAGGTGATGGGGTATGCTCCTATAATACAACGGTTGAAACGTTTGTTCCAAAACAAAGAGCATGCCAAGTTGATGCGATGGCACAGAGAAGACTGTAAGAAATACGAGAAGTTACTGGGAGGACTTTGCAGGTGACGCAAGGAACGTATGGTTTGGTCTAAGCACAGATGGCATTAATCCTTTTGGGGAGTAGAGTAGTAACCATAGCACCTAGCCTGTAACTCTATGTATGTATAACCTTCCTCCTTGGTTGTGCATGAAGCGGAAGTTCATAATGATGCCAGTGCTCATCCAAGGCCCTAAGCAACTCGGCAACGACATTGATGTGTACCTAAGGCCATTAGTTGAAGAACTCTTACAATTGTGGAATGGAAAAGGTGTACGTGCATGGGATGAGCACAAACAAGAAGAATTTGACATACATGCGTTGCTGTTTGTGACCATCAATGATTGGCCTGCTCTCAGTAACCTTTCAGGACAGACAAACAGGGCATACCGCGCATGCATGCACTGTTTGGATGATACCGATAGTATATATTTGCATAATTGTAAGAATAATGTGTACCTAGGACATCGTCGATTTCTTCCGAGCAGGCATCCCGTAAGAAAGAATGGCAAGCATTTTAAAGGTGAGGCTGATTATCGGAAGAAGCCTTGCTACTGTACTGGTGATGATGTACATGATATGGAAAAGGATTTGAAGGTAATCTTTGGAAAGGGTCCTGGCGGACAATCTGTTCTGAATAACGCTGACAGACGTGCACCCATGTGGAAGAAGAAATCTATATTTTGACCTGCCCTATTAGAAAGACCTCGAGGTCCGCTCTTCAATCAACGTGATGCACATGATGAAGAATCTTTGCGTGACCCTGCTAGGCTTCTTGGGCGTGTATTTGAAGACAAAAGTATGAAGGTACATTAGGGTCAGCAACGTATGCACGGAAAAGATGACATACATTAGGGTCATGCCAGCTGCGCTCTTACCAAAGAAGAGAAGGAAATCTTCTTTGAAGGCCTGCTCAGTATGAAGGTACCGCTTGGCTTCTTGTTGAATATAAAGGGAATAATAAATATGGCAGAGAAAAAGTTCCAGAACCTAAAGTCTCATGACTACCACGTGATTATAAGGCAACTGCTTCTAGTTGCATTGAGGGGGCTTCTACCGGAAAACATTCGATTAGCCATTGTGAAGCTATGTGCATTCCTCAATGCAATCTCTCAGAAGGTAACCGATCTAGAAATCATACCAAGGTTAGAGAATAATTTGGTGCAATGTCTTGTCAGTTTCGAGTTGGTGTTCCCACCATCCTTCTTCAACATCATGATGCACGTCCTAGTTCACCTATGCGAAGAGATTAAAGTTCTGGGTCCTGTATTTCTACACAATATATTCCCCTTTGAGAGGTTCATGGGAGTCTTAAAGAAATATGTTCATAACCCTGCTAGGCCAGAAGGAAGAATCTCCAAGGGCCATGAAAATGAGGTGGTCATTAACTTTTGTATTGACTTTATTCCAGACCTTAAGCCGATTGGTGTTCCTGAATCGCGACATAAGGCCAGAGTGGGTGGAAATGGCATGCTAGGACGGGAACAAATAATATGTATGGACGTTCCACAAAATTCCTCCTTGGTGGCTCCATATACGGAGGAACACAAGAATATTCTACGCTCCAAACACCCGGAGCAGTCTGACGGCTGGATTACACGTGAACAAACAAGGACTTTCATCGGTTGCTTGCGGACACATGCCACGCATGACGCCGCTGTTGAAGATGACCTGTACTTGTTGTCCCTGTTACCATCTTCGAATATAATGGCTTTCAAAGGGTATGAGATAAATGGGAATACATTTTACACGATCTCCCAAGATAAGAAGAGCACCAATCAAAAAAGCAATGTCCGCTTTGATGCAGCAACCAAGAGGGAAAAGGACACATATTATGGTTACATAGAGGAGATATGGGAACTTGACTATGGACGTGGTTTGAAGGTCCCTTTGATTCGGTGCAAATGGGTCAATATGACACGAGGCGGGGTAATGGAAGACCCGAAGTATGGAATGACAACAGTGGATCTCAAGAATCTTGTGTACACAAACAAATGATTCTTCCTAGCCAATGATGTGGTGCAGATTTTTTATTTCAAGGATATGTCTATGAAGCCGAGAAAAAGAAATGATAAGGAAGCGAATACATCATACGATGAGCCAAAGCGCCACATAGTTCTTTCAGGGTAAAGAAACATCGTGGGAGTGGATGACAAGACAGACATATCAGAAGATTATGAAAAGTTTGATGAAATTGCTCCCTTCAAAGTGAATATTGACCTGAGCATCTAGTTAAATGATGAAGATTGTCCATGGTTACGGTGCAAAGGTACACACTTGAAGAAAAAGTTTCACACTCAAAGATCCCATTCTGGTTTGTGACCGGCTGCACTGTCATCACTTTCTTCTCTAGTGAGTTTCTGGACTTATATATTTGGAAAGTACCACTTTGGACAAACCATAGGGAATCTCTGTAATAGTTAGGGTGCTTATGTGTTTTGGCATTTGAAACGTGTACTTTTGTGCATCGGACAAACGTGTACCTTTCTGACTTCATTTGCTATATGTCAGCTCATTCACTAATTTTTTTGAGCTAAATGACCCTAAAATTGAAAAGCTCTGCAAATGAACGCTGAAAAGGTTGAAAGTTGTCATGGTATCATCATTTAACCCACATAGCATGTTCAAAAAAAGTTGAGAAGGTTACGGCAAAAACTGGATGCACTTCACGTACAAAATGGAAAATCTCTTTCGAAGTATCAGGGTTTCGGACGAAAGCTCATCTGTTACAAAGGAATTCATTTTTTTAACTTATTTCATCTCCAGAATTTTTGAGCGTTCAGTATGCACCATTCAAAGCCACGTCATCAACTTTCAACCCTTTCTGACATCATTTGCTATTTTTCATGCATTTATTGATTTTTTTAAGCTAAATGACCCTAAAATTGAAAAGCACTACAAAAGAACTCTAAAAAGGTTGAAAGTTGGCATGGTATCATCATTTCACCCACACATCATGTTCTTAGAAGTAGAGAGGGTTACGGCAAAAACTAGATGCACTTCGTGTACAAAATTGACAATCTCTTTCGAAGTATCAGGGTGTCGAACGAAAACTCATCTGTTACAAAGGCATTTCATTTTTTGAACTTATTTCAACTCGAGACTTTTTGTGCATTCAGTATGCACCATTCAAAGCCACGTCATCAACTTTCAACCCTTTCTGACATCAGTTGCTATTTTTCATGGATTTACTGATTTTTTTGAGCTAAATGACCCTGAAATTGAAAAGCACCACAAATGAACTCTGAAAAGGTTAAAACTTGGCATGGTATCATCATTTCACCCACATAGCATGTGTAAAAAGGTAGAGAGGGTTACGGCAAAAACTAGATGCACTTTGTGTACAAAATGGACAATCTCTTTCGAAGTATCAGGGTTTCAGACGAAAACTCATTTGTTACAAAGGCATTTCATTTGTTCAAACTTATTTCAAATCCAGACTTTTTGTGCATTCAATATGCACCATTCAAAGCCACGTCATCACCTTTCAACCCTTTCTGACATCATTTGCTATTTTTCGTACATTTACTGATTTTTTGGAGCTAAATGACCCTGAAATTGAAAAGAACTACAAATTATCTCTGAAAAGCTTGAAAGTTGGAATGGTATCATCATTTTACCCACAGAACATGTGCAAAAAAGTACAGAGGGTTACGACAAAAACTGGATGCACTTCGTGTACAAAATTGATAACCGCTTTCGAAGTATCAGGGTTTCGGACGATAACTCATCTGTTACAATGGCATTTCATTTTTTAACTTATTTCAACTCCAGAATTTTTGTGCGTTCAGTATGCACCATTCAAATCCACGTCACCGACTTTCAACCTTTCTGACATCATTTGCTATTTTCATGAATTTATTGATTATTTTGAGCTAAATGACCCTCAAATTGAAACGCACTACAAATGAACTCTGAAAAGGTTGAAAGTTGGCATGGTATCATCATTTCACCAACATAGCATGTGCTCAAAATTTGAGAGGGTTACGGCAAAAACTGGATGCACTTCGTGTACAAAATAGACAATCTCTTTCGAAGTATCAGGGTTTCGGATGAAAACTCATCTGTTACAAAGGCATTTCATTTTTTAAAACTTATTTCAACTCCAGACTTTTTTTACATTCAGTATGTACCTTTCAAAGCCACGTCATCAACTTTCAACCCTTTCTGAGATCATTTGCTATTTTTCATGGATTTACTGATTTCTTTGAGCTAAATGACCCTGAAATTGAAAAGCACTACAAATGAACTATGAAAAGGTTGAAATTTGGCATGGCATCATCATTTCACCCACAAAGCATGTGCAAAAAGTCGAGAGGGTTACGGCAAAAACTGGATACACTTCGTGTACAAAATGGACAATCTCTTTCAAAGTATCAGGGTTTCGGACGAAAACTCATATGTTACAAAGGCATTTCATTTTTTGAACTTATTTCAACTCAAGACTTTTTGTGCATTCAATATGCACCATTCAAAGCCACGTCATCAACTTTCGGCCCTTTCTGACATCATTTGCTATTTTTCATGGATTTACTGATTTTTTTGGAGCTAAATGACCCTGAAATTGAAAAGCACTACAAATGAAATCTGAAAAGGTTGAAAGTTGGCATGGTATCATCATTTCACCCACATAGCATGTGCAAAAAAGTAGAGAAGGTTACCGCAAAAACTGGATGCACTTCGTGTACAAAATGGACAATCTCTTTCGAAGTATCAGGGTTTCGGACGAAAACTCATCCGTTACAAAGGCACTACAAACGGAAAAAAGAAAATAAAAAAGCCTGCCTACTGGGCCACAGCGGCCTGCATACGAGTAGAAACCAAACCTGTAGTTGGGACAGGATGCAGGCCCGCATGGCCCAGTAGCCCATGGGGCAGCGCAACAGTTTAGACCCGGAAGCCTGCTTTGGAGAGGAGCTCGAAGGAGAAGCTGCGGCTAGGTTTATAAACCAGTGCGGCTGCCCTTCGCTAGGCGAGGTGCGACTAAACTTTGTGCACCGCAGGGTGGCAGCGCACCCCCTTTAGTACCTGGTCGTGGCTCGAATCGGTACTAAAGGGGGGCGTCTTTATTGCCGGATGCAGCCACGAGCCGGTACTAAAGGGGGTCGCTTCCCACCGCTTGGCCTGACCAAATTTGACCTTAAGTACCGGTTGGTGGCTACAACCGGTACTAAAGGTCCGTCCTATATATACAACACTTATGAAATTTTGAAGTTTCATCTCCCTCTACTCTGCTTCATCGTCGCCACCGCCCCCGTCCCGCGCCGTCGCCGCCCCCATCATCGCCGTCTCGCCGCCGCCCCGTACGCCGCCGTCTCGCCGCCGCCCAGTACGCCGCCGCCCCCGTCGCCACCCCGGTCGCCCTGCTGTGAGCCCCCTGCGCCATGGCCGCACCCTCGATCATCCGATCGAGCCCCCACCTGTACACACACACATGCACGTACATGCACACACACACACACACATTTTTCTTACTTATTTTCTGTTTTTAGATTAATGTCAAATTGTTAATGTCAAAGTTTTAGCTAGTTAGATGAATTAGATTAATGTCAAATTGTTAATTAGATGATCGAATTAGATATATTAATGTCAAATGTTTGATGGATTAGATAGAAATGTTAGATTAATGTCAATTGTTAGATGAATTAGATGAATTAGTTAGATAGAAATGTTAGATGAATTAGTTTTTTTATGCTTTTAGTTATAGATGAATTAGATATATTACTGTTAGATGAATTAGTTCTTTATACTTTTGTCAAATGTTAGATGAATTAGCTAAATATATTAATTGATCATATGTCAAAGTTTGAATTTGGACATATGCAACATTTGATCATATGTCAATGTTTGAATTTTTTATATGCAACAATATTTGATCATATGTCAACGTTTCAGTCGAAGTTTGACTTTGACATAGATTTATCAAGAATGCTCCCATTATGGATGTGCACAAGTTGATGCATTTTTTCTGATCTCATATATGTATATTCTTCTATATGTCACGCGGTTTGTCAAAGTATTGATGAAAACCATGGCTTTGTCATTTGCCGGAAGTAACATGCGTATGATGCTACGAAGCTCTTCAAAGTTGTTTTGGAATGGAGTTATGGACAAAATAGTTAACTTTTTTGTATGAATTTCAGCAAAGGCCTTCGAAATAGCAATATTCGGAAGGCTTTGCTGAACTTCGTACCAAAAAGCAAATTATCCGATCCGGGAATCCGTTCGAAAACAATTTTGGAGAGATTCCACTAGTAGAAAAAGGGTCAAATGTGAAGCACATTAGTGCCGATTTGAATTTGAGCCGGCACTAATGTGTGCATTAGTGCTGGTTCCAACGGCTAGCCGGCCGCTCTCATTAGTACTGGTTCGTGGCGAACCTTTAGCACCGGTTCGTGCCATGAACCGGTACTAAAGTGAGTGGTGGCAGGATGTTGTCAGTCCGGGGCCCCTCCAGCACCTTTAGTACCGGCTCGTATCACGAACCGATACTAAAGGTCGTCCTACATAGACCCTTCGTCCACCCGAGCTTGCTCTGTTCTTCCCCTTTCCCCTCTCCTCTCTGTTCTTTTCCCTCTTCCTCTCAAGCTGATCACACATTTTGCCCAAAATTTGTGAAGATTTGAAGGCCCCCATCCATTCAAATGATCACAAAGGTTAGCAACTTTGTCCTTTCATCTCTCATTTCTAGATTAGCTCATGCAATGCTTTATATAGTGATTGATTTTTGAGTTTAGTAATTTGGGAGGAATTATATATATGTGCTAGTATTTGATTTATATGCAATTTGAGGTCAAAAATAACACTTAGTTTGCATATGTAGGTGTGTTTTACTTAGTACCTTCTAAATCTCCGTCGTAACCACTGTCGATCGCTCGCAACGTCCCACCACCGGCACCACCTTGTGGTGAGCCTCTTATTCATGAAGTTTTATATAAAAATTGATGTTTGTGTGATTTGGATATATAGTTACTCGTATAATTATCTTACACATACGTTGTTTGTTATACATAGTGCCATGGTTTTGATATCCGTCCCCGTCGGCCCTCGTCCGGGTTATGATTCGGATGTGGTATATTCTCTTTTAAAACTATTCATTGCATTTCGTGTTTGACAAATTATGCCCATCAAGTTGACATAGAGATTTGTATGTAGGAGATAGTTGAACCGGAAATTCCAACCGACCCTATTGTCGAGAGGTTAAATTTAGTTGAAAGAGAAAACGAGGATTTGAAGGAAAAATTGAAAAGAATTGAGGGGGGGAAGATGGAATTGGAGTTGCATGTTGCGGATGTCGTCGATGATCACAAGATTAAGATGGAGAAAATTTGCTTGAAGATTAGAAAGATTAGAAAATATGCCATTCATAGTGAGGCTTGGTATCATTATGCTGTTGGATCAATTGTTACCTTAGTTGTGATCTTGATCGCATTTGTTGTTGCATTTAAATTCTATAGCTAGAGAGTTATTTGTTTGTTGCATTTAAGTGTTGTATGATCTTTATGTATGAACTTTATGTATTGTATTAATTTGGTGTTTTCGGTGTTGTGTATTGAAGATGAGCCGGCAATGGATGTACGATGACCGATGCTCTCCCGAGTTCATTAATGCCATGCGTACTTTTCTGCTTGCGGCTGAGGCAAACAAGCGGGCGGATGGTTTTATGCCTTGTCCATGTGCTGGCTGTAAGAATGGGCACAATTACTCTACGTCAAGAACCATTCACGTCCACCTGTTTGAGTCCGGTTTCATGCCCCACTATAATGTTTGGACCAAGCATGGAGAAAGAGGGGTTATGATGGAAGACAATGAAGAAGAAGAGGACGACAACAGCTATCCTGGCCATGGGTTCCCTGAATATGATGATACAACAATGAGGGAAGAAGCAGAGCCAGTAATGCGGGAAGAATCTGAGCCGGCAATGCGGGATGAAGCTGAAGAAGAGGCATCAGATGAGCCCGTTGATGATCTAGGTCGGGCCATTGCCGATGCAAAGAGAAACTACGCAAGTGATTTGGAGAAGAAGAAGTTGCAGCGCATGTTAGAGGATCACAAAAAATTGTTGTACCCAAATTGCGTAGGTGACAAGAAAAAGCTGGGCACCACACTGGAATTGCTACAATGGAAGGCAGAGAATGGTGTATCTGACAAGGGATTTGGAAAGTTGCTGGTAATGATAAAGAACATGCTTCCAAAGGACAATGAATTGCCCGAGAGTATGTATGAAGCAAAGAAGGTTGTCTGCCCTCTAGGGTTAGAGGTGCAGAAGATACATGCATGCCCTAATGATTGCATCCTCTACCACGGTGAGTACGAGGATTTGAACGCTTGCACAGTATGTGGTGCATTGCGCTATAAGATCAGCCGCGATGAACCTGGTGATGTCGAGGGCGAGCGCCCCAGGAAGAAGATTCCTGCCAAGGTGATGTGGTATGCTCCTATAATACCACGGTTGAAATGTTTGTTCCAAAACAAAGAGCATGCCAAGGCGATGCGATGGCACATAGAAGACCGTAAGAAAGACGGAAAGTTGAGAGTACCCACTGACGGGTCGCAGTGGAGAAAAATCGAAAGAAAGTACGGGAAGGAGTTTGCAGATGACGCAAGGAACATATGGTTTGGTCTAAGCGCAGATGGCATTAATCCTTTTGGGGAGGAGAGCAGCAACCATAGCACCTGGCCTGTGACTCTATGTTTGTATAACCTTCCTCCTTGGTTGTGCATGAAGCAGAAGTTCATTGTGATGCCAGTGCTCATCCAAGGCCCTAAGCAACCCGGCAACGACATTGATGTGTACCTAAGGCCATTAGTTTAAGAACTCTTACAACTGTGGAATGGAACAGGTGTGCGTGCATGGGATGAGCACATGGGGGAAGAATTTGACATAAAGGCGTTGCTGTTCGTGACCATCAATGATTGGCCTGCTCTCAGTAACCTTTCAGGACAGACAAACAAGGGATACCGCGCATGCACGCACTGTTTGGACGATACCGACAATATATATTTGGCTAATTGTAAGAAGAATGTGTACTTGGGACATCGTCGATTTCTTCCGAGCAGGCATCCCGTAAGAAAGAAAGGAAAGCATTTCAAAGGTGAGGCGGATCACCGGACGAAGCCTCGCCACTGTACTGGTGCTGATGTACATGATATGGTCAAGGATTTGAAGGTGGTCTTTGGAAAGGGTCCTGGTGGACAACCTGTTCCGAATGATGCTGACGGACGCGCACCCATGTGGAAGAAGAAATCTATATTTTGAGACCTGCCCTATTGGAAAGACCTAGAGGTCCGCTCCGCAATCGACGTGATGCACGTGACGAAGAATCTTTGTGTGATCTTGCTTGGCTTCTTGGGCGTGTATGGGAAGACAAAAGATACACCTGAGGCACGAGAGGACCAGGAACGTATGCACGGAAAAGACGGCATACATCAGGGTCATGCAAGCTACACTCTTACCAAAGAAGAGAAGGGAATCTTCTTTGAATGCCTACTCAGTATTAAGGTACCGTCTGGCTTCTCGTCGAATATAAAGGGAATAATAAACATGGCAGAGAAAAAGTTCCAGAACCTAAAGTCTCATGACTGCCACGTGATTATGATGCAACTGCGTCCGGTTGCATTGAGGGGGCTTCTACCGGAAAACGTTCGATTAGCCATTGTGAAGCTATGTGCATTCCTCAATGCAATCTCTCAGAAGGTAATCGATCCAGAAATCATGCCAAGGTTAGAGAATGATTTGGTGCAATTTCTTGTCAGTTTCGAGTTGGTGTTCCCACCATCCTTCTTCAACATCATGACGCACGCCCTAGTTCACCTATGTGAAGAGATTAACGTTTTGGGTCTTGTATTTCTACACAATATGTTCCCCTTTGAGAGGTTCATGGGAGTCTTAAAGAAATATGTTCATAACCGTGCTAGGCCAGAAGGAAGCATCTCCAAGGTCCATGAAAATGAGGAGGTCATTGAGTTTTGTATTGACTTTATTCCTGACCTTAAGCCGATTGGTGTTCCTAAATCGCGGCATAAGGGCGGACTGGATGGAAAAGGCAAGCTAGGAGGGGAACAAATAATATGTATGGACGGACATTCTCTCACTGAAGCACACTACACAGTGCTACAGAATTCCGCCTTGGTGGCTCCGTATATGGATGAACACAAGAATTTGCTACGCCCCAAACACCCGGAGCGGTCTAATGACTTGATTACACATGAACAAACCAGGAGTTTCGCCAGCTGGTTGCAGACACGTACCAAGCATGACGCCTCTATTGAAGATGACCTGTACTTGTTGTCCCAGTTACCATCTTCGAATATAATGACTTTCAAAGGGTACGAGATAAATGGTAATACATTTTACATGATCGCCCAAGATAAGAAGAGCACCAACCAAAACAGTAGTGTTCGCTTTGATGCAGAAACCAAGACGGGAAAGGAAACATATTATGGTTATATACAGGACATATGGGAACTTGACTATTGACGTGGTTTGAAGGTCCCTTTGTTTCGGTGCAAATGGGTCATGACACGAGGCGGGGTAACGGAAGACCCGCAGTACGGAATGACAACAGTGGATCTCAACAATCTTGCGTATGCAGACGAACCATTCGTCCTAGCCAATGATGTGGCACAAGTTTTCTATGTGAAGGACATGTCTACAAGCCAAGAAAAAGAAAAGATAAGGAAGCGAATGCATCGTACGATGAGCCAAAGCGGCACATAGTTCTTTCTGGGAAGAGAAACATCGTGGGAGTGGATGACAAGATAGACATGTCAGGAGATTATGAAAAGTTTGATGAAATTGCTCCATTCACAGTGAATATTGACCCGAGCATCCAGTTAAATGATGAAGATTTTCCATGGCTATTGCGCAAAGGGACACACGCGAAGAAAAAGTTTCACACCAAAGATCTAGGATGTGATCGGCTTCACTATCATCACTTTCTTCTGTGTTTCACACCCAGGAGGGAATCTCTACAATAGTTAGGGTAGCTAGTTATGTGTTTTGGCATTTGAAACGCGAAGAAATTTTATGTGCAAGCAAATTCTTTCATGCATTTACTGATTTTTTCCAGCTAAATGACCCTGAAATTGAAAAGCATTTCAAATGAACTCAGAAAAGGTTGAAAGTTGGCATGGTATCATAATTTCACCCACATAGCATGCGCAAAAAAGTAGAGAGGGTTACCGCAAAAACTGGATGCACTTCGTGTACAAACTGGACAATCTCTTTCGAATTATCAGGGTTTCGGACAAAAACTCATCCGTTACAAAGGCATTTCATTTTTTAAATAACCTAAGCATTACCAAATTGAATATAATGATAAAACACACTAATATTAAACATAAGAAAAAACAATCACTAAAAAATCTATTTTCAAAGTTAAGTTATTCACAAACTAGTGATTCACACAAATTTCAAATAATTGAAAATTTAAACTATTCAAATTTGTAAACTACGGGTACTAACAGAAAGTTTGTAATTTTTTGTACCTAAAGCAAAAATATTCACAAAGAAACTCTAAATACAGCAAAAAACAACTCAAAAATAAATAAAACAAAAATATATAAAGCAAAAAAATAAGAAGAAAAAGCCCACCTACTGGGCCATAGCGGCCTGCATATGACTAGAAACCCAAATTCTAGTTGGGCCAGGATGTAGGCCCGCTAGCCCAGTAGGCCCAACAGGGCATCGCAGAAGAGGTAGGCCCAGAAGGCCTGCTTAAGAGAGGAGCTCGAGACAGCAGCGATGGCGGGGCTTATAAGCAGGTGCGAGTGCCCCTCGGCTAGCGAGGTGGGACTAAACATTTGCGCCCCTCGCCTGGCAGCGCACACCCTTTAGTACCGGGTCGTGGCTCCAACCGGTACTAAAGGGGGGGGCCTTTAGTACCGGTTGGCGCCACGACCCGGTACTAAAGGAGGTGCGGTTCCTACCGCTTCGCCTGGCAAAAACAGACCTTTAGTACCGGTTGGTGGCTCCAACCGGTACTAAAGGTGGGTTCTATATAAGAAAACACTTCAAAAAAATTGTCAGTTTCTCATCTCTCCCTGCTTCTTTCTCCTCTGCGCCGTTGCCGTCCGTCGCCGTCCCCGTCCCCGTCCCCGTCGTCCCCGTCGCCGCGCCCCGCCCCGTCCTCCCGTCTTCGCCGCCCGGCCCGTCCCCATCCCCGTCGTCGCCGCCCCGTCCCCGTCACCGTCTCCGTCTCCGTCCCTGTCCCCGTCCCCGCCCACCGTCGTCGCGCCTCGCCGGTGAGCTCCTGCCCCGGCCGCCAACCACACACACACACACATTGTTATAGAATTGTTAGCAATCTTTCTGTTTTTTAGTTATAGAATTATTAGAAATGTTAGTTTTAGTTATAGAAATATTAGAAATGTTAGTTATATAAAAATGTTAGTTATATTAGAAATGTTAGTTATATAGAAATGTTAGTTATATAGAAATGTTTTTAGTTATAGAAATATTAGAAATGTTAGTTTTAGTTATAGAAATATTAGAAATGTTAGTTTTAGTTATAAAATTTAGAATTTGCATATATGAAATCACAATCCATCATTTAAAAAATGTTACTTTACTTTTGCGGCATATAGTATTTGTTGTCGACGATGCCCGGCCCGCATCCTCGCCATCGACCCGTTCGCGACGACGTCCTGCTTCAGAGGACCCATGTCCGGGACTGGGCTCCGCCGGGCTGGCACTAGGAGGTGCTACCTTCAGGGGTGCGACACTTGGTGAGGAACCCGGCCCCGGGTCCCATCGTCGACCCTCATCTCCTTTGGTGGCGTTCGCGTGGGCCACTTTCAGTGCGGAGGGAGCCGGCCCCGTCAGAGGTGGTACGTCGCCGTGTCAGGGAGGAGGACGAGCACGTCCATCGCTACATGGCTTCTATGGACGTCAGGTTCTCCAATACCTGGCAGGTTCTTTGGGGAGATCAGCTAAGCTATGATCCAGTGATGGTTCCTTCACTTTGGTTGTCCACCGCCTAGATTACTCTCTAGTATTCGATCTTTATTAGCTAGCTAGCTAGCTAGTGATGTATTCGATATATAATATTCGAGATGATTTATTCGAGATTATATATATTATTCGAGACGATGTATTCGAGAATATGTGTGTTATTCGAGACGACGTATTCGAGATTATATTCGATGATGCTTATTATGTACTATGATTGATTCAGTTTTTCCTTATTAATTGATTGCGTCCATGCATTGTAATTTGAATATATTTCTTTTGGATTAGTTAAACAAAACCTATGGCGGACAATACCGGCAGAGAGGGAGAAGAGGCCATGTTCAATATCATACGCAATCCTCGTGGGCCAGATGATGATCAGAATGAAGAAGATTATGATGGCTCCGAATATCTAAACAACACCAGGGAGGGTGATATGATATTCGATCGCGACGACCGAATTGATGAAGTCATGAACTATGAACATGATGAAGAAAATGTTGACCTTGAAACAACAAAGACCGGTGAGATATATATATTTATATAAGCAGGCATCTGGTGATCATCACATGTTTTAAATGACTTGAAGATATATTAACGAATCGATCTTTCTTCTTTCAGCCATCCAGATCGAGCAAATCTTCAGGCAAAAGGAAGTGAGGCCCGAACAAAAAGTTGAAGGAGGGCGTAAAGTACAATATCGAGGCCATCAAACCTAATGGCGAACCATTAGCGCCTAAGAAGATTACGGACAAGTTCATTCGTCATCGCGGAGTTCTTGTGAAGGACCAACTCCCGATCTCCCTTCAAGAATGGAGAGAGCCAGCAAAGCCACGTCCAGGAGTTACTTTTGTCGACGACAGACAAAAACTTCTGCTTTGGGAAAGTCTCATGGAACATTTCACCCTACCAGATCATTTCACAGATGCAGATGTGGAGAAAGTCAAGGACGCTGCTCTTAGGAAGATGGCGGTTGCATTCAAGAACCACAAGATTCGTGAATGGGCCAAGTACGTCAAGGGAGGAAGGAAGACTCCAGTATTCGAGGGAACACTAGAGAAGCAAAGTGCTCATTGGGACGATTTCGTGAAATTCAAGGGTTCAGAATTATCTAAGGAACGGTCGAGAATAAACAAGGCCAATGCCGCAAAAAAGGATAAGTTCCATAAGCTGGGGCCAGGTGGCTATGCGGTGGGAATGCCTAAGTGGGATAAGTCTGAGAAAGAGATGTTGGATGCAAGTGTCACTCCAGAAACATTGAGCTGGCCCCCCAGGTGCAGGACTTGGTTCTATGCACATGGGGGGAGTTGGACCCAAATACAAGCAAAGTTTCGAAGAAGGCATGTCTGAACGGAGCCGAAGATAAGCTACTTGTTGCAATAGAAGAGGCTCGATCGGGGGTGTTCGAGCCCAACAGAGAGAACGACGAGCTTACGCGTGCCCTGGGAAATCCTGAACACCCGGGAACACGAGGCATGGGTGCTATTCCGTGGTATGAGGGGTTTTCGGACTGGAACACCGACTACAGAACTCGTGCGAGAAAGAAGATTGCGGAGGAGAAGAAGAGGAAGATGGAGGAGGAGCAGAGGAAGCTAGACTATGAACGCCTTCAAGGCCTAGAATCAGTGCACGCGGACTTGGTAGTCAAATTCCAGCGGCAGCAGGAGCAGATCGACTCACTTAGCCAGCAAAGGGGGTCACAGCAGCTAGCGGATGATCCACCATTGGATAGCACCGTCCCATCCATGCCGAGAAGCAGCGTGAGTTCCGCCCCGGGCGATGCATTGCTGGATAGCTACCCAGTGGATGACATCATGGAGAACACTAACTGGCGAGCTACACTTCAAAATGAAGAACATATCCATGAAGGTGGCGGACGCCCTTGCTTTTACAAATCCCCCCGAGGCAACCTTCCATTGGAACCCTATTCCAGCGGGCTATGCTCGTGTCTTGGTTGATGAGGTGGTGGACCAATATTCGGGGCTAGAGCTTGACATTCCTGGAGGTGACGATGAGCACACACTGGGACAGGCCAACCATCTTATCATCCTATGTTGAAAGGATTGCATCATCTTTCGAAGGCCACTGACATCACGTCATCCGACTCCTCGTCGAAGTCCGCCACCGAGTCAGCAGACTCCCGCTCCTCCAAGTCCACCAACACGTCAGGCCACTCCTCCTCCAAGTCCTGCACAGCTTCAGGCCACTCCTCCTCCTCCAAGTCCGGCAAAGTGTCAGGCCCCTCCTCCTCCAAGTCCAGCACAACTTCAGGCCACTCCTCCTCCAAGTCCAGCACAACTTCAGGCCACTCCTCCTCCTCCAACTCAGCCACATCAGCTGTCTTCGCCGCCTCAGCAATCATGGAAGAGAGCCGCCTCAGCTATGGTGCTTAGCTATACAAGTCAAGGTAGTACTGGAGGTACAGGCAGAGGCAAGCGATTTCAATATGGTCCAAGCCTCGCGCCTCTTCCGCAGATGCCTTACGACAAGTCCGAGGAGGAAAACATAGCCATATCAAAGGCCGAGGTGGAAGCACATTTTGCACCGAAACCGCCACCGCCGCCAAGGGAGAAAGTGCTTGTGGAAAAGATTGACCACTTCATTCGTATGGCTAGAGCACCAGCACCCAAGCCTGTTGACACAGACTATGAGCGCCACATCAAGAAGTTAAATTGAACACGTCTACAGAAAGAGGCGAGCTCGAGCTCGAGAAAATCAGCTGGCAAAAGGAGCGGTAAAACCGGTCCCCAGCTGGGAGAACAGGCGGCGCAATCAATCCCCCAGCTTGTTGTGCCAACAACACATGAGAGTAGGCGCGCGCAATATTATTGTGGGCAAACCGTTAACGTTCCCGGGGTGGGCGATGTGGTAATAACCGAGGACCATATTGCACGGGCTGAAATGATCGGGATCACTGTTGGACAACTCCTCGATATCGAGCCCATGTCCCCGACTAGAGAGGAGGAAATAAAACGGAAATATGTCCGGGGCCAACCTTTGGTCGAGCCAGATGAGGTCAATAAGCTCCCAACGAGAATGTATGAATTGCATCAATGGTACATGGACATTACCAAGATTTCCAATCGAGAGTCCCTCATGGTGAATGTCAAGAAGGATCATTACTACCATGAGAAAGCTGTGACTGTTGAGTATTCAGAACTATTTCAGCTATACAATCAAGACGCACTCGACAAATCTATCGTCAGTTGCTATTGTCTGTAAGTGATTTCTTTCTGTAATTTAAGTCTGAAGCTAGCTGTAGTGATCATTTTAATCAATCATTACCTGTAATTATCCTCACTATATTCTTTTCTGTGGTATTATGCAGGATGAAGATTTATGAAATGAAAAAAGGTGGATGCTATGGCATTGGGTTCGTTGACGCAAATACCATTAATGAATACACATGGAAAATAGATTCATATTACGAAAAAAGTGTAGAGAAAAGCATGCTAGAGTTCTTGAAGCACCTCAAATACAATGAAGATATACTACTTCCTTACAACATCGAGTGAGTCACAATGTCTTGTACTACAAATTCTGTTTTTGCCTACTAGCTTGCTACCTGTTTTTGCTTACATATGCCCGCTTAATTAAGACATGCAAACGTGTGTGCATGCAGATTTCATTGGATCTTGTTAATCATTAAAGTTGATGAAGGAATAGTTGAAGTACTAGACTCACTACTTAAGAAAGCAAGTGACTAGACCATCATGAAGGGGATAGTCAACAGGTAATTTCAATCATTATTAACTATATCTCGGCCTATTTAATTAGTTCATCATATTTCCTGATAAGAACTATTTAATAACCCATTTATTCATTTTCTTTGTCGGCGGGCAGGGCTTGGGCAAAGTTCATCAGGGCCACTCCAGGCCCATGGAAACAAAATCTGAAATGGTATCGACCCCAGGTAAGTAATTAAGTAGTACTAGCTAGCTGCCATCTCTTTAATGATCATGCTTGATTAATTATTATCTGATCAAATTCCATTCTCATAAAGGCCCTGAAGCAGGCGCCAGGGAATAATCTGTGTGTGTACTACGTTTGCGAGAACATTCTCATGATGGCGTCCGAAAGGAGCAAATCTCAAAGACAGGAGTGGGTACGTTTGTCAGAACACTATTCACAATTTTTACACCATTATCGATATCTAGTCACACAACTAATACACATGCATATTGATCTCCTTCTTAACAGTTCAAAGAGGTGCGGGAGAAGCTCCTAACAGAGGACCGCATAGAAGCAATTCAAGAGGAAATAGCGGGATTTTTGCTCGACCAGGTCATAGATCCCAAAGGAGAATACTATTACCCGCTACCGCCCCCATGAACCACTTCCAATTGTTATCGTGCTCCGAAGGCACCAATTAGGCTAATGCCATTGGCTCCGAAGGCACCAATTAGGAGAAATTGTATATATATATATACATGTGTGTATATGTGTGTGAATTAATTAATGGTGGTTGTGAGACATTCGATGATATATATATATTATGATCGGTTCTACTAGAAATTCTATTTATATATATGCATAATGTTTACAATATGTAGTATCGTAAAATACCAGCAAACGAAAAAGAATTAAATGGAAAACACAAAATTAAATGAAAAAGAAATCATAAACCCAAAACCCCCCAACCTTTTAATACCGGTTGGTGACACCAACCGGTACTAAAGGGCTCCCTGCCCCCGAAGATGGCTCGTGCCACGTGGTTGCCCTTTAGCACCGGTTCGTGCTGAACCAGTACTAAAGGGGGGGCCTTTAGTGCCTACACTTCAGCGCCGATTACCAAACCGGCACTAAAGGGCCTTATGAACCGGTGCTATTGCCCGGTTCTGCACTAGTATTCGTACCATTATGTGGCTGTTACTTCTGGCTAATGATGAAGCCATGGTTTTCTTGGATCCTTTGACACTTGACAATGTGACATATAGAAGGGTAGATGAGATCAGTAAAAGATGGACCATTTCTGCACATCTAGAATAGCGCCATTTTGTTAAATCCCTTAAAGGTCAAGATAATCCATTATGTTACATTTGCATATAGAATTTGTATATAAGAAATCGCAATCCAATCATTTAAAAAATGTTACATTTGCATATAGAATTTGTTCTCGACGTCAACGATGCCCGGCCCGCATCCTCGCCGTCGACCCGCTCGCGACGACGTCCTGCTTCACATGAGCCATGTTCGGGAGGTGCTACCTTTAGGGGCACGCCGCTTGGTGAGGAACTAGGCCCCGGGTCCCATCTTCAACTCGGAGCTCCTTTGGTGGCGTACGCGTGGGCCACTTTCGGTGAGGAGGGAGCCGGCCCCGCTGGATGTGGTATGTCACCGTGTCAGGGAGGAGGACGAGCACGTCTGTCGCTACATGGCTGCTATGGATGTCAGGTTCTCCAATACCTGGCAGGTTCATTGGGGATCTCACCCGAGCTTCGATCTTGTGATGGTTCCTTCTCTTTGGGTGTCTACCACTCGCACCTCAGGAACCTCGAGTGAACTAGATTATTCGATAGTATTTGATTTATATTAGCTAGCTAGTGATGTATTCCATAATATTCGAGACGATGTATTCGAGATTATATATTATTCGATAATATTCAAGACGATGTATTCGAGCTTATATATATTATTCGATAATATTCGAGATGATATATTCGAGATTATATATATATTATTCGATAATATTCGAGACGATGTATTAGAGATTAGATTCGATGATGCATATCATGCACTAAGATTCAGTTTTTCCTTATTGAATGCATGCATACATTGTAATTTGAACACTAAATTGTTTTATATTTCTTTTGGATTAGTTAAATAAAAGCTATGGACAATTGCAGTGCCCAATATGCGAATCTATCCTAAAGGAACTCAAAGGTCCAACCAAGGATAGAAC
This sequence comes from Triticum urartu, assembly GCF_003073215.2. Classification (NCBI taxonomy): domain Eukaryota; kingdom Viridiplantae; phylum Streptophyta; class Magnoliopsida; order Poales; family Poaceae; genus Triticum; species Triticum urartu. Next base: position 317,983,208 of record NC_053023.1, on the reverse strand, counting down.
TGCAGATTGACACACTTTTGCAAGGTGGATACCATTACATCGTACCATTACATAATAGTCGGGATGCATACAAAATCCATACAAATGCCACAAGAATAGATCAATACATCATACAAGAGAACAACATCCGACTATGGATGAAGCACAAACAGAAAACTCAACGACATCCACCTTGCTAGCCCAGGCTGCCGACCAGGAACCTAACCCAAGATCGATGAAGAAGAAGAACTCCAAAACAAGTAAATGTCGCTCTCACGTCAGATCATCGCATCACCTCTACCTGCAATTGTTGGTGTAGTAATCTGTGAGCCAGAGGACTCAGCAATCCCATTACCATGGGTATCAAGACTAGCAAAGCTTAATGGGTAAGGAAGGGGTAAAGTGGTGAGGTTGCAACAAGCGACTAAACATTGTATGATGGCTAACTTACGAGTACAAGAGTAAGATGAGAAACTACGCAAACGGTCGCAATCTAGTAACGATCAATAAGTGATCCTGAACTACTTACGCTCAAACATAACCCCACCGTGTTCTCCTCTCGAACTTACCCGAAAAGAGACCATCACGGTTACACACGCGGTTGGTGTATTTTAATTGAGTTTCCTTCAAGTCTTTTATAACCGGATATCAACAAATTCCCATCTGCCACGGCTCTTGAAAGTTTAAACCCTGCAGGGGTGTCCCAACTTAGCCCATGACACATGATCCGCAGAGACAATCCTCCATCGCGGGACCCTTCGATCAGACTCGGAATCCCGGTGCACAAGACATTTTGACAAATGGTAAAACTAATCCAGCAAGACCTCTCGGCGTGTCGACACCCTGATAGTAGCCGCATGTATCTCGTCTCAGACCACATCCAGATGGGTCATCCTACAGGTATATACCAAATGCCTCGAGTTTCCCCGAGGCGGCCCCGGAGTTTGCCCGTTTAGGACCAACACCATCAGCACTGGCCCCCTGCCATGTAGAAAATCCTCGGGTTCATGACGCCCTATGCCAATTAATCATTAGGTTCAAGTATTATTATGGCAAATGTTAAAATCAATGTTGGGCCTTGCTGGAAGAGTTTTACTCAAAGCAAATTGTCAAGAGGGCCCCATAACCCTCACCGTGTTAGGGACGCAAAATCAAGGCATAACACTGGTATGAAGGAAGCTAGGGCGGCAAGAGTGGAACAAAACACCAGGGAAAAGGCCGAGCATTCCACCCTTTACCAAGTATATATGTGCATTAATTAAATAAGAGATATTGTGATATCCCATGGTATCCATGTCCCAACATGGAACAACCTGCAACTACACCTGCAACTAGCAACACTACAAGAGGGGCTGAGCAAAGCAGTAACTTAGCCAAACAACGGTTTGCTAGGAAGGGTGAAAAGGTTAGAGGCTAATCATGGCAATTTGGGAGGCTTGATAAACAAGTGGTAGGTAGCATGACATAGATATAGCATCGAGACAACTAGCATAGCAAAGATAGTAGTGAGATCCAAGGTGACGGTCATCTTGCCTGAAATCCCGCTAGGAAGAAGAACGGGTCCATGAAGAAGATGAACGGGCGTAGACAAACAAATCCTCATAATCGCAATGAAACAGGAACTATCGAGAAGGAGCACAACCAGAAAGAAGCAAACAACATGATAAACACACAACACATAAACAAGACATGATGCTCAACCAAGTATGTTGCATGACAAGGCTACATGATGCTACTCATGGCAAGAGATGATGCATACAAGAGCAACACATCAAAGCAAGTTTAAATGAGGCCGGAAACAACATATAACAATTCCAGAAACTCCCCATATGCAAATTTAAAAATTGGTCCAGATCTGAACAAAACATTATGTTAATGTTGTTAAACAGCAAGTTAAAATGCACCATGATGATCTACATGGTTTTCTAGTGAAGTTACATATAAGTTCATTTAATTCAGAGATACGGCCTAGTAGATATGAGTTAAACATGCCATTGATGCAAAATCCACACAAACACAATCATAAACACTCCAAAAAATGGATGCAACAAGGTAACATGAATCTACATGCAAAACCAAGCAAGTTTCATATAGAGCATGCAAAATGGTGCAACGGTTCAACACATACACACGAAACAAGTTTCAAACACAATCTTCCCAAAACAGCAACTAAGCACTTTGCAATCAAGGAAACAACATGCTACAGGAAACATATGAGCACAAACTTGATATGCACTCAAAGTACAGACAACATTCTTCAAATATCATTAAGGTTCAGGTTCATAGGCATCAAGATTAAACCAATATGACCAATGTAAAAAGCAACTTAATAACAAAGATTATGACTTACTGAAAAACAGGGCATACATGTGAGCAGGAACAACATGTTGACATGTTGGAGCCATGAAATAATGATGATATAGTGCAAGATCATGCCAAAAAAAAGCATGGCATTAAAGCACAGGTTAAACATGGCAAAACATGATTACTAAGCATCTCCATATAACACCTAGATCAAAGGCAATTAACAAGACAAGATGCAACATGATATAAGCTGATTCTCAGACTTAAGGAAATCTGGGAATGCAAAACAATAATATTATGATGCTGACTTTGGAGGCACATAACAGCAGGCATAGCAACTTAACTAATCATGCAAAAGACAAGGGAATGTAATAGACATGATATACTTCAACTTAGTCCATGGGCACAAGTTCATATGCTGCATGGAGTAAGTACTACGATTCATGCAAAAAGGAACATGCTGTTAATAGGATGACAAATTTAGCATGATGGCAACTTGAGAGCAAGAAAGAGTCAAACTATAGCAAGTTAAATGGCAACCAAGCGCATGGAATCAAATTAAACATAACAAGGAGAAAATAACATCAAGGCATCATAAAAAATGGCTCATGGCCTAGTGGGAACCGTCAAGACAAGTTTGAAAGTTGTAACAGCTTCAGCAAGTGTTAAACAATAACATCAGCATAGCATGTTTGCAAGCTTGGAACAGAGGTCTTATGAAGTCCAAAATTATCAAACTTGGCATGTGGCAAAGTAATCATAGCATACTTCAAATCATGTAATTGGAGCATCTCCAAAAGAGGCATAGATTATTCAATAACAAGCTCACAACATGGCATCATGAAGTTAACAGGAAACTGGAACATCATTTAGGCATGTTCATGGCAATGAAAACATATGCTATAGGACATATATGAGGGATCAAATGGCCTGGCATGATAGAGTATAACATGGATACCAAAACATGTCAAGTAGACAACTCTAGATTATGCATGGAATTGAGGGTAGCATCAAACTAACACATCATCACAAAGTAACAATTACTGACTTAGGAAAAATCACTAAGTCTCAAAAAACAGCAAACATCAACTAGCACACTTTTCAAGCTTGTGCTAGTCACCACAAGGCACATAAAAATACATGGATTGCACCACTGTTAAGATGTCATGAATATGCTCCTAAAACATGTTGACATGATGCTCAAAAGATCAACACACAAAAGGCTATGATAAAGACAAATCAGCAAGTTATGACAATTTCAACAGGTTATATTATTTAGCACTTTTGCAATGATGATTAAAGCATGAAGATGTATAGTAACATGCATGCAAATGACACTAGCATGTAGAGCACTCAGAGATGAACAATTTGACATATCATACACTCAAAACGGAGCCACATGCACACAGTTATAGCCAATACAAAATGCATGCATGATGCTAAAATCCAGCGACTTAACCATTTCGAAACTGAGCACGGGATAACTATATAACGCACAGGGCGTAAAATAGAGGCACGGGGCGAACTGGGCCAGGGGCTCACCAGAGTCGGACGTGGCCCAGGTTGGACGAGGTGGGCCAGAGGGGTTGGGCTGGTGGCCCACGTGGTGGCGCGAGCGGGACGAGTAACTCCTCTACTCGTCCCTGAGCAGGGTAATGGAGGCGGCGGCTCCGGAGAAGACAGATGGCTGGGTGGCCACCAAAGGCGGTGACGAGGTCGCGGGGGTCGGGAACGGGCAGATCCGGACGCAGGGTCTCTGGATCCGGGGATGGTGGGTCGGCGGTGACGAGCTGGGCGGCGGGGCTCCAAGGCGACGGGGAGGCAGGGAGGCGACGAGGAGGCGGCGACCTGGCGAGGCACTCCGGCGAGGTCGCCATGGCGGTTCTACGGCAAGGAGACGGGGCGACAGCGGGGTTCGCCGGCGGCGGGGTCGAAGCACGGCGAAGGAGGCGCGCTGCGGGGCGGCGGTGCTCGGATGGGGCGCGGCGATCGGGCCTGATTTGGCTAGCGGCGGCCTCGCGATGGGCTCCGGTGGGCCCGCATGGCTGGGGGTGCTGGCGGGGACACGTGGCGATGCGGTAGTGGTGGAGGACGATGCTGGGGATGAGGTGGCATGCTCTGATTGTCCAGGCAACGTGGACGCGGCGGTGGACGTGTCCGGCGTGACGCGGAAATGTCCGACGGCGCGGAGGAAGAGGGCTAGGGTTTCGTCCGTGAAAATGGAGGGGGAGGGCTTATTTATAGGTAGAGAGAGCTCGGAGAGTCCAGATGAGGTGTGGTTTTCGCCCACACGATCGTGATCCAATGATGAAGAGAATGGAGGGGGTTTAGATGGGCTAGTGGGCTGTTGTGAAGGGGTGCTGGGCTGCAAAGCGAAGGAGGGGTTTTGGTTAACGCAGTTAACCGTTGGGGCATCAAACGACCTCCAAATGGAACGAAATTTGACAGGCGGTCTACCGGTGATATACCAAGACCACACAACAAATCTCGGCCCTTTGCGAGAACGTTTTTCTCCCGCTCATGAAATGAGAACTGGAAGGTGCAACGGGTGCATGTGAGAGTGTCGGAACCCCAAACGGAGAACGTAGAAAATGACCGGATGCATGTTTAGAAAAACATGAGGATGAAATGCATATGATGACATGGCAAAATGCAACGCGCAAGCAAATGACACGGCAAAGACAGTGACTAACTGGAAGACACCTGGTGCATCGGACTCGGGGGTTTACAACAATACCGGCAGAGAAGGAGAGGAGGCCATGTTCAACATCATACGATCATCCCCTCACCCAGATTAGTTTGACCAAGATGACGGATTGCAATATCTGAACCCTACCGGTGAGGGTATGATATTTGATGAAGACGAACGTATATAAGAAGGCCAAAACTATGATTATGATGACGAAGAAAGTGTTGATCTTGAAATAACAAAGACCGGCGAGGTATATTTATATAAGCAGGCATCTAGTGATCAACACATGTTTTAAATGATTTGTATATATATTAATGAATCGATCTTTCTTCTTTCAGCCCTCCGGATCGAGCAAATCTTCTACAGGCTGAAGGATAGTGCGAGGCCTGGCCAAAAAGTTGAAGGGTGACGTAAAATACAACATTGATGCCATCAAACCTAATGGTGAACCAAGCGAGCCTAAGAAGAATGCGGGCAAGTTCATTCGTTAGTGCGGAGTTCTTGTGAAGGACCAAATCCCGATCTCCGTTCAAGAATTGAAAAAGGTAGCAAAGGAACGTCCAGATCTTACTTTTTTTGACTAAAGAGCAAAAGATCTGCTTTGGGAATCTCTCATGTCACATTTCACCCTACCAGATCATTTCACAGATGCAGATGTGCAGAAAGTCAAGGACGCTGCCCTTAGGAAGATGGTAGTTGCATTCAACAACCATAAGAAATGTATATGGGCCAAGAACGTTGAAGGAGGAAAGAAGACTCCAGAATTCACAGGAACACTAGAGAAGCAAAGAGATCACTGGCCCGCTTTCGTGAAATTCAAGGAATTGGAATACGCTAAGGAATGGTAGAGAGTAAACAAGCTCAATGCCACGAAAAAGGAGCATTACCATAGGCTGGGGCCAGGTGGCTATGCGATGGCCCGGTCTTAGTGGGATAAGACTGAGCAGTAGATGGTGGATGCAGGGGTCATTCCAGTTACATTGAGCTAGCTCCCTAGGTTAAGGACTTGGTTCTATGCGCATGGTGGGACGTTTGACCCAAAGACAGACCAGGTTTTGGAGAAGGCAAGTCTTTAAAGGAGCTGACATGAAAATACTTGTTGCAATAGAAGAGGCTCGAATGGGGGTGTTCACTCCCAATAGAGAGAACGACGAGCTTACACGCGCCTTGGGAAATCCTGAACACCCGGGAAGAACACGAGGAAAGGGCATTGTTCCATGGTATGAGGGGTTTGCGGACTGGAACGCCGACTATAGAAGCCGTGCGAGAAAGAAGATGGATGAGGAGAAGAAGATTAAGCTAGAGGAGGAGCAGAGGAAGCAGGAAGCAGAACGCCTTAAAGGCCAAGAATCAGCGCACGAGCATTCTTAAAAATACTATACTCTATTGTTAGGCCAAGAAGAGGAAGCACTTTGACCGACAGACCAAATGAGACAGGCGTGCCATGCCGTGAGTGGGTCCAGTTTCTCGTTTTGAACTCGTTTAGAACACTAGGTTTTGACTTTTGATAAGATTTTATATAGGGCCTAATGTATTCTTCAAGGATGCCTTTGACTATTGATAAGATTTTATATAATTTAAAAATTATATCATTCAAAGATCCTTTCACGTTCCGTTTAAAAAAAGATCCTTTCACGTATGAATTTGACTGTATGCTTTGAGCAACTTGCTTGTCCTATACTGCTCCTGTGTGGATACTCTAACTTAGCTAGAGGTTGGACTAACTCATGACTAACCCTCAACTAAATGTAGCCAAAGAGGTGTTTGGGTGACAGGGTTAGATTAACAATAAATGCACTTGATGCAGAGAGAAAAGTCATTTTTTAATGGGCCCAGTGAGAACTATCTCCAATTAGCACCTCATGGGTGGGATAGTTTTTTGGTGGGTTCGGTGCAACTTGCTCCAATTTAGGCCTCCTTTGATTTATAGGGTTTGCATAGGAATTTTACAGGATTGACACCCTCTAGAATGTTCCCTTTACATGTTGTTCGATTCATAGGATTGCATTCCTCAGGAACCAATCCTGTAGGAACTTCTTAGTTCATTTTTTACAGGAAAACAAGCATGAGGTTGGACTTCTTGGAAAAAATCCTCTATTTTGCTACTCAACTTAGGATTTCAGTGGACGGTACATCCTATTCCTGTATGTTTCCTATTCCTGCACTTCCTAAACCCTGTGAATCAAAGGAGCCCTTAACCCTCATGCTTGGATACTTTAGGGCTATTTGAGCCCCAACTAGCTCAAACTAACACTAACCCATGGATCCAAAGAGGGCCAAAGTTAGTCTCCGAAAACGCATTAAGCCCTATATACATGGACAGACGGAGTACATGATACTAGCAAACGCTCACCATTAGTAGTAGTTCATTTGTTGGGTTCGAATTTTGATTCAGTTGCTGTGCTGCTACCGCCAATATTCGCGTGTGGTTATTTCTAGAGTAAAAAAGGAGGTACTAGTACTTACTGTGGGAAAGGTGAAGTGATGGTTGCTTCGCCCGAGCAACTTATTACTCTAGGAATATGGGAGTACCAGCAGATTCGAGGAACAGAGAAATGATGGTTGCTTCGTCCGAGCAACTTACCGTGGCTCTGTGATTTGACTGCTCACTAGTCATTACTACTGCGGCGCAATGACCGGGGTGAATCTTTCCTTGCAATTGTGCACTCAATATGGCTGCATGGCAGGTGGAGCCGGATGAAGGATGTCCCACATGTCGGCGAAACAAAGTTGAATTGTTTCTCGCATTGCTATCAATCGTTCAGGATTTGTTTATATGTACGCATAATTTTAATGAAATTGTACTGTGATTCTATGAAGGTTTCAACTTTGGTTCCTGCGGGAAAAAAGGTTCCAACTTAGGATTCATGTTTCCTCTTGCCTCAAGATTATCTCGTTACAACATTCCATCTAATACAAATGAAACTACCATGGCTGCTAATGCATCTCAATGGTTCGTAGATCAGCGCCAATATTCACATCACAACTGAAGACAAAGTTGTGCGAAGGTGTACAAATAAAGAAAAATATATAATTGATCGATGTTTTTCATAGGCATGGCTCCATTTCCTGGGCACAGTGTTCATTACTTGGCAGCTAGTTTCACCCAGCACTATAGCCAAAAAAGAGGTGTATGGAGGACACCACAATCCGATCATTTTGTGCAGCTCCACTAAAATTGAGCCGACCATCCCTGTTTGCAAAGATATCCAGTCAGTGTGATTACAATAATAGTGGAACTAGATGATGAAACGTAACACACACAAATAGAAGCCAATCACCTCTGCGATCTCTCTTTAGGACTAACTACTTGTTGGAGAAGATTAGGCACGGAGTTGGATGAGGAGGATTGCAAAACCGATCTCCCTTTATGCAATCCCACAGAAATGTAAAAATGTTGCCCTTGTGACATTTTGGCGGAATTGCACAAAACACGCTTAAGAAAAAAGTGATCTGTGCAGTTCACCAAAAGGTCGCAATAGCAACGAGGTGAAAATGGATAGCCCTGTTTTCAAAAGGAGGTAGAAAGGAAATAATTACTGCCCAATAACACGAGTTGAAGACACATACGCCGACAAAAAAGAAGCATATTCCATGTAATAAGGGAAAGATAGTAGCATGGTGGTTTATCAAAAATGGTTTGAGGACAAGATTGCAAGACGCAAAGTACGTTGGCCGAGATACGTTTTAAGCAAACAACTAAAGAAGATCCACATGTAGCAACATGGGAAGATGGGCAGTGGAGCAAGGCTAGAGGAAGCTGTACCTGAGGGTTGTCGAGATGTTACTAGGAGGGCGCCGACAGCCGGGATCTGCCCATACTGCGGCAGCGAGAAAGTGGCGAAGGCCATACCATGTCGGAGCTTGGTCAGAGAAAACGACAGGTACCTTAGATCAGGATGTGCTGCCTCAACACCATCGAACGGAGAAACGATGCACATCCTCCCTTTCTGCTGGTGGATGGGATGAGGCCGGATCACTGACCAACAGTGAGAGAGAGAGGCCACCACCGCCTTGTGGGAGATGGTGTGACGAGAGACAAACCCCAGCAGGCAGGCTCCGTTCTATATAGTGGAGCGGATTTTTCAATTTTCTGCACGGCAATCGTTTTATATTCTGTATGTGCCACTGAGGAATATATAACTTTATTTGATACTAATGCATCAGGTCGAACTTTGTTCTGTCTAGTCTTGGTACCCGACCCTCCTTCAAGTAAACAACCGCTACACGCGTCAAATTATCACGTGGGCTACCTTTTCGTACAGAAACGAACTCCACCGTGTACCCGCGCGGGTGTGGCCGGGAACGAGACGTGAGTAGGTGCGTCCTGCATGCACCTCTTCTTTAGGTGTAGGTACGTACGTGGGTGGGTGTGAGAGAGATGGTTTGTGCGAAACAGAGGCAATGTGTCGATGATATCTCAAACAAAAAACGTAATATATGCAATGTGTGTGAAATAGAGTCATGGACATGAGATATCGATAGAATCGAATATAGGGATGAAGTGTGTGGCTGCACAATCGATAAAGAGTGCCATCGAATTTCTGTTTACCCACGTTAAAGATACAGGTCGGCGGGCCTACTGGAATTTGAGAGGGCATAGGTGCAGTTTTTCTTTGTGGCATGGATACCTACCTACAACGTTCGACTATCGGTGTGTGGGGGGGGGGGCAGAGACCGATTGACTAGAATATCTATGGGGAAGGAGAGGGACCTAGCTATGTATTGAGGGAGATCGGTCGACATCCATGGATATGTGTAGCATAGGAATAAGGTTGGGAGAAAGACAATGGTAGAGTGTCGGAGGGTTGGTGGTGGAGTGGCGTCTCAGAAATGGTGGGAGAGGCCTGCTAGACAAACGGAGGGTACGAGTGCAATATCAATAAGAGAGGGCGGGGGATGTCTGTTTGTCTATGCATGTGCGTGTGAGAGATGGGTCGGGAGGTATGCAAGGATGATGAGGGGAGACGATATGGTTGTGGTAAGCATACGTAACTACATAGGAAGATCAATCGTCGTGTGTCCGAGAAAGGGAGAGACATAACTAGTGAGGAAAGTCTATAGGTGCATGGGGAAAACGAATTATAGTCGACCTGGCTATATGTAGGGAGATCGGTATGTATATATGCATGCATGTGTTACAAGAAAATAAGGTCCGGAGAGACAGACAGGGGAGATGGGTGCGGCCAGGAGGTGGTGCGAGAGGCCTACCATGTCGAGGGGGGAGGACCGTGCGAGTATGAGATCGATGAAAAGAGGGGCGGGAGTTGATACACCCATTTTGCATCATGCTTTTATATCGATATTTATTGCATTATGGGATGTTATTACACATAATGTCACAACACTTATGCCTATTCTATCTTATTTTACAAGGTTTACATGAAGAGGGAGAATGTCGGTAGCTTGAATTCTGGGCTGGGAAAAGAGCAAATATTAGAGACCTATTTTGCACAACTCCAAAAGTCCTGAAACTTCATGGGAGCATGTTTTGGAATATATAAAAATACTAGCAAAAGTATTAACCAAAGGGGGCCCACACCCTAGCCACGAGGGTGGGGGCACGCCCTACCCCCTGGGCAAGCCCCCTGTCTCGTGGGCCCCCTGGCAGGCCTCCGGTGCCCATCTTCTGCTATATGAAGTCTTTCGTCCGAGAAAAATCATAAGCATGCTCACGGGATGAAACTCCGCCGCCACAAGGCGAAACCTTGGCGGAACCAATCTAGGGCTCTGGCGGAGCTGTTCTGCCGGGGAAACATCCCTCCGGGAGGGGGAAATCATCACCATCATCATCACCATTGATCCTCTCATCGGGAGGGGGTCAATATCCATCAACGTCTTCACCAGCACCATCTCATCTCAAACACTAGTTCATCTCTTGTATCCAATCTTTGTCTCAAAACCTTAGATTGGTACCTGTGGGTTACTAGTAGTGTCGATTACTCCTTGTAGTTGATGCTAGTTGGTTTATTTGGTGGAAGATCGTATGTTCAGATCCTTTATGCATATTAATACCCCTCTGATTATGAACATGAATATGATTTGTGAGTAGTTACGTTTCTTCCTGAGGACATGGGAGAAGTCTTACTATAAGTAGTCATGTGAATTTGGTATTCGTTCGATATTTTGATGAGATGTATGTTGTCTCTCCTCTAGTGGTGTATGAACATCAACTACATGACACTTCACCATTGTTTGGGCCTAGGGTAAGGCATTGGGAAGTAATAAGTAGATGATGGGTTGCTAGAGTGACAGAAGCTTAAACCCTAGTTTATGAGTTGCTTCGTAAGGGGCTGATTTGGATCCATATGTTTCATCCTATGGTTAGGTTTACCTTAATACTTCTTTTGTAGTTGCGAATGCTTGCAAGAGGGGTTAATCATAAGTGGGATGCTTTTCCAAGGAAGGGCAGTACCCAAGCACCGGTCCACCCACATGTCAAATTATCAAAGTACCAAACGCGAATCACATGAACGTGATGGAAACTAGCTTGACGATAATTCCCATGTGTCCTCGAGAGCGCTTTCCTTTATATAAGAGTTTGTCCAGGCTTGTCCTTTGCTACAAAAAGGATTGGTCCATCTTGCTACACCTTATTTACTTTTATTACTTGTTACCCGTTACAAATTACCTTATCACAAAACTACCTGTTACCGATAATTTTAGTGCTTGAAGAGAATACCTTACTGAAAACTGCTTATCATTTCCTTCTGCTCCTCGTTGGGTTCGACACTCTTACTTATCGAAAGGACTACGATAGATCCCCTATACTTGTGGGTCATCAGGAGTGTGCACCTGCATGGAACCGTATTGGACATAGGGGGGCATGGACGATGAGAAAGAGAAGAGGGGAAGTATGTGTTTGTGGTAGGCACACTTGGCTAGAGAGGTATCTCGACCGGTGTGTGCCAGAATAAAGGAGCCGGGGGCCTACACACACCGCGGGTGAACGACCTAAAGAGAAATAATGAACGTGTGCAATGGAGGGAATGTTGAGGGAGGGTGAGAGGGGAGTGGGCGTGTGCATGCACGATAGAAAGTTAGCGCTAGCTAGATACAAAGAGAAGAGGATCGTGAAGGTGTAAAAGACAAACAAAGATCATAATTCATTATAAAAAAGTGGATACGGATACTTGAAGAAGATATCATAATGTAGAACATTGATTATAATTTGGGCTAATGTGTGGCTTTTGTAGCTCAGGGCTAAATACTTGTCATAATGTTGGGGGCGGGGCACTATACTTTGTGTGATAGACATGGTGTATGTATGGAACATGGTTTAGATTATGAGTATATAGTTAGTACATCAAATGTACTATTATTTGGAATCAACATGAAGTCTATTCAAAAAATTGGATTTGAGTTCACATAGTAAACATAGTTCATATCTATCTCTATAGTAGTCATGTGGTGTGTTGTTAAGTTAATACACGAATGATGGTTGAAGTTGGCAACAATCGTGATTTTAGATTCTTATTGAAATAGAGAAACGAATTCAAATTTAGTTTGAATTGGAGTGGTAGTATAAATATTTGGAATGCACTAAAATGTTGGTATATAGGGCCTAATGTGTTTTTAAGACCGCATTTTACTATTGACAAGATTAATAGTACATGACATGAACAATGTGAAAATTATATCATTGAAAGATCCTTTCACACATGAATTTCACGGTGTGCTTTGTATAAGTTGCATGTCATATATTATTTCTCTAGTATTTGGTCAAAGTTAGCCTCGAAAAACGCATTTGGCCCTATATAGATGGAAGGAGGGAGTAGCTTTGAATAGCGTTTGTATAGTAAAATGGGACAAAACTCTCTCATTGTGTGGGATAAAGGGTTAACACTATGAAAACAACCCAATGGGTTAATGGGCCACAAACGGGCCGAATGTAACCACAGGCTGAATTTGGCCCACAAACCGAACAGACCAGTAACGGACCATAACTAACCGAATACTAGAAATAAGCCCAAGAATAAATGGGCCCTTAGAAGGCTGAAAGTTAACACGGGCTAGAAACGGCTGACGGAATAATGGGCTGTTAATGGGTATAAAGAGATACATTGTTCATTATTGGCCAGTCTCATCTTGGGCCTTTATTGGGCCCAGAGTTACGAAGGGCCTCGTATGGGCCAAAAGACATCATGGGCCATACTGTTGGAAATATGCCCTAGAGGCAATAATAAATTAGTTATTATTATATTTCCTTGTTCATGATAATCGTTTATTATCCATGCTATAATTGTATTGATAGGAAACTCAGATACATGTGTGGATACATAGACAACACCATGTCCCTAGTAAGCCTCTAGTTGACTAGCTCGTTGATCAATAGATGGTTACGGTTTCCTGACCATGGACATTGGATGTCGTTGATAACGGGATCACATCATTAGGAGAATGATGTGATGGACAAGACCCAATCCTAAGCATAGCACTAGATCGTGTAGTTCGTATGCTAAAGCTTTTCTAATGTCAAGTATCATTTCCTTAGACCATGAGATTGTGCAACTCCCGGATACCGTAGGAATGCTTTGGGTGTGCCAAACGTCACAACGTAACTGGGTGGCTATAAAGGTACACTACAGGTATCTTCGAAAGTGTCTGTTGGGTTGGCACGAATCGAGACTGGGATTTGTCACTCCGTGTAAACGGAGAGGTATCTCTGGGCCCACTCGGTAGGACATCATCATAATGTGCACAATGTGATCAAGGAGTTGATCACGGGATGATGTGTTACGGAACGAGTAAAGAGACTTGCCGGTAACGAGGTTGAACAAGGTATCGGGATACCGACGATCGAATCTCGGGCAAGTATCGTACCGCTAGACAAAGGGAATTGTATACGGGATTGATTAAGTCCTTGACATCGTGGTTCATCCGATGAGATCATCGTGGAACATGTGGGAGCCAACATGGGTATCCAGATCCTGCTGTTGGTTATTGACCGGAGAGTCATCTCGGTCATGTCTGCATGTCTTCCGAACCCGTAGGGTCTACACACTTAAGGTTCGGTGACGCTAGGGTTATAGAGATATTAGTATGCGGTAACACGAAAGTTGTTCGGAGTCCCGGATGAGATCCCGGACGTCACGAGGAGTTCCGGAATGGTCCAGAGGTAAATAATAATATATAGGAAGTGCTATTTCGGCCATCGGGACAAGTTTTGGGGTCACCGGTATTGTACCGGGACCACCGGAATGGTCCCGGGGGTCCACCGGGTGGGGTCACCTGCCCCGAGGGGCCACATGGGCTGTAGGGGGTGCGCCTTGGCCCATATGGGCAAGGGCACCAGCCCCAAGAGGCCCATGCGCCAAGAGAAGAGGGGAAAGGAAGAGTCCTAAAGGGGGAAGGCACCTCCGAGGTGCCTTGGGGAGGATGGACTCCTCCCCCCTTGGCCGCACCCTTCCTTGGAGGAAGGGGCAAGACTGCGCCCTCCACCTCTCCCTTGGCCCTATATATAGTGGGGGAAAGGGAGGGCAATCCAATCTAAGGCCTGGCGCCTCCCTCTCCCTCCCATGACACATCTCGCTCCTCCCGCAGCGCTTGGCGAAGCCCTGTTGGAATCCCGCTACTTCCACCACCACGCCGTCGTGCTGTTGGATCTCCATCAACCTCTCCTCCCCCCTTGCTGGATGAAGAAGGAGGAGACGTCGCTGCTCCGTACGTGTGTTGAACGCGGAGGTGCCGTCCGTTCGGCGCTAGGATCATCGGTGATTTGGATCACGACGAGTACGACTCCATCAACCCCGTTCTCTTGAACGCTTCCACGCGCGATCTACAAGGGTTTGTAGATCCACTCCTCCCTCGTTGCTACATGACTCCATAGATAGATCTTGGTGACACGTAGGAAAATTTTGAATTTATGCTACGTTCTCCAACAGTGGCATCATGAGCTAGGTCTATGCATAGTTTCTATGCACGAGTAGAACACAAAGTAGTTGTGGGTGTTGATTTTGTTCAATATGCTTGCCGTTACTAGTCTTATCTTGATTCGGCGGCATCGTGGGATGAAGCGGCCCGGACCGACCTTACATGTACTCTTACGTGAGACTGGTTCCACCGACTGACATGCACTAGATGCATAAGGTGGCTAGCGGGTGTCTGTCTCTCCTACTTTAGTCGGATCGGATTCGATGAAAAGGGTCCTTATGAAGGGTAAATAGCAATTGGCATATCACGTTGTGGTTTTTGCGTAGGTAAGAAACGTTCTTGCTAGAAACCCATAGCAGCCACGTAAAACATGCAAACAACAATTAGAGGACGTCTAACTTGTTTTGCAGGGTATGCTATGTGATGTGATATGGCCAAAGGATGTGATGAATGATATATGTGATGTATGAGATGATCATGTTCTTGTAATAGGAATCACGACTTGCATGTCGATGGGTATGACAACCGGCAGGAGCCATAGGAGTTGTCTTAATTTATTTATGACCTGCGTGTCAACTTAAACGTCATGTAATTACTTTACTTTATTGCTAAAGTGTTAGCCATAGTAGTAGAAGTAATAGATGACGAGACAACTTCAAGAAGACACGATGATGGAGATCATGGTGTCATGCCGGTGACAAGATGATCATGGAGCCCCAAGATGGAGATCAAAGGAGCTATATGATATTGGCCATATCATGTCACTACTATTTGATTGCATGTGATGTTTATCATGTTTTTGCATATTGTTTACTTAGAACGACGGTAGTAAATAAGATGATCCCTCATTACAATTTCAAGAATGTGTTCTCCCCTAACTGTGCACCATTGCTAAAGTTCGTCGTTTCGAAGCACCACGTGATGATCGGGTGTGATAGATCCTTACGTTCACATACAACGGGTGTGATAGATCGGGGTCACCGGTATTGTACCGGGACCACCGGAAGGGTCCCGGGGGTCCACCGGGTGGGGTCACCTGCCCCGGGGGGCCACATGGGCTGTAGGGGTGCGCCTTGGCCCATATGGGCCAAGGGCACCAGCCCCAAGAGGCCCATGCGCCAAGAGAAGAGGGGAAAGGAAGAGTCCTAAAGGGGGAAGGCACCTCCAAGGTGCCTTGGGGAGGATGGACTCCTCCCCCCTTGGCCGCACCCTTCCTTGGAGGAATGGGCAAGGCTGCGCCCTCCCCCTCTCCCTTGGCCCTATATATAGTGGGGAAAGGGAGGGCAATCCAATCTAAGGCCTGGCGCCTCCCTCTCCCTCCCATGACACATCTCCCTCCTCCCGCAGCGCTTGGCGAAGCCCTGTTGGAATCCCGCTACTTCCACCACCACGCCGTCGTGCTGTTGGATCTCCATCAACCTCTCCTCCCCCCTTGCTGGATGAAGAAGGAGGAGACGTCGCTGCTCCGTACGTGTGTTGAACGCGGAGGTGCCGTCCGTTCGGCGCTAGGATCATCGGTGATTTGGATCACGACGAGTACGACTCCATCAACCCCGTTCTCTTGAACGCTTCCACGCGCGATCTACAAGGGTTTGTAGATCCACTCCTCCCTCGTTGCTAGATGACTCCATAGATAGATCTTGGTGACACGTAGGAAAATTTTGAATTTATGCTACGTTCTCCAAC
The DNA here is from genome assembly GCF_003073215.2 of Triticum urartu. NCBI lineage: Eukaryota > Viridiplantae > Streptophyta > Magnoliopsida > Poales > Poaceae > Triticum > Triticum urartu. Next base: position 317,966,674 of record NC_053023.1, on the reverse strand, counting down.
ACATACATGGGTCGGAAGTTAGAACGGGCTGGAATCATATTGGACGACCCAGATGAAGCTACTGGGCTTAATCCTGATAGGCTGTAATGGGCCGGGAGTTAGCGGGCCGTAAATGGGTGATATACGAACATGCCGTTAACAGGCTTTCCGTGGGCCGGCCCGTTACCTTTTGACCAAGTTAAATGGGCCGACCTTTTCACCGGAATGGGCCTCTATTGGGTCGTGCCACGTGTCGAAGTATCATAGGCGCCTCCTGTCCAATGAGTGGATGACATCTATCCCAATGGTGAGCCAACACGTGTTTCCTCTAGCCAATGAGAATTTTACATGTGGAAAATCCCCATTGGTCCGTGCTGTTAACGGGTTATTGGATCCAAAACCGGACCTGATAGCTTGACGGTGACCTGTTATGGTGGATGCCACGTGTCAGTCACCCTTGACGAAAACACTTCTATGACGCGTGATTTCTTGTCATGGAAGTGGACACTTCCATGATCATAATTTTGGTAATATCATGGAACACTTGTACAACATCACAAGTATGACTATCTTGATTCTATCATAAAATCGTCAAGGATGTACATGCATGACAGAAAACGTGACCTACTATGACAAACACGTATCATCATGGAAGTCTATTTTTTTGTTGTGTATTTAAAGATGAAGGGGATGCAGGATCATCTACTACCGGAGGTTCACGTAGAAGCACTTCTAGAGGAAATAGCGGGATTTTTGCTTGACCGGGTCATAGATCCCAAAGGAGAATTCCATTACCCGCTACCGCAGTATTGCCTCCATGTAATGATATGCAAATTGTAGGAGAAATTGTATATATACATGTGTATGTGTGAATGGTGGTGCGAGATATTCGATGATATTTATATATATATATATATGATCGGTTCTATGAGAAATTCTATTTATATATATGCATAATGTGTACAATATGTAGTATCATAAAGTATGAGCAAATGAAAAAAATTAAATGGAAAACACAAAATTAAAGGAAAAATAAATAATGAAACCAAAACCCCAAAACCTTTTAGTACCGGTTGGTGTTGAACTGTACTAAAGGGGGGGCTTTAGTCCCCACCCTTTAGTGCCGGTTACAGAACCGACACTAAAGGGACTTATGAACTGGTGCTAAAGCCCGTTTCTGCACTAGTGAGACTTTCACAAAGCACATACCTTGACAACATTTTTAAGAAGTTCAAAATGGATCAGTCAAAGAAAGGGTTCTTGCCTATATTGCAAGGTGTGAAGTTGAGTAAGACTCAAAGCGCGACCACGGCAGAAGATAGAGAGAGAATGAAAGTCATTCCCTATGCCTCAGCCATAGGTTCTATAAAGTATGACATGCTGTGTACCAGACCTATTGTTTACCTTGCCATGAGTTTGGCAAGGGGGTAGAATAGTGATGTAGGAGTAGATCACTGGACAACGGTTAAAATTATGCTTAGAGAACTAAGAAAATATTTTATCGGTTATGGAGGTGATAAAGAGTTCAGCATAAAGAGTTACGTCGATGCAAGCTTTGACACCGATTCGAATGACTATGAGTATCAATCTGGATACATATTGAAAGTAGGAGCAATAAGCTTGAGTAGTTCCATGGAGAGCATTGTAGACATAGAAATTTGCAAAATACATACGGATCTGAATGTGACAGACCCGCTGACTAAACTTCTCTCACAAGCAAAACATGATCACATCTTAGAACTCTTTGGGTGTTAATCACCGGGCAATGTGAACTAGATTATTGACTCTAGTAAACTCTTTGGGTGTTGGTCACATGGCGATGTGAACTATGGGTGTTAATCACATGGGGATGTGAACTAGATTATTGACTCTAGTGCAAGTAAGGGACTGATGGAAATATGCCCTAGAGGCAATAATAAAATGGTTATTATTTTATTTACTAAATCATGGTAAAGTTTTATTATTCATGCTAGAATTGTATTGACCGGGAACTTAAATACATGTGTGGATACATAAACAAATACCATGTCCCTAGTGAGCCTCTACTAGACTAGCTCGTTGATCCATGACGGTTAAGGTTTTCTCACCATAGACATGAGTTGTAGTTTGATAACGGGATCACATCATTAGGAGAATGATGTGATGGACAAGACCCATCCGTTAGCTTAGCATATTGATCGTTCAGTTTATTGTTGTTGCTTTCTTGATGACAAATACATATTCCTTCGACTATGAGATTATGCAACTCCCGGATACCGGAAGAATACCTTGTGTGCTATCGAACGTCACAACATAACTAGGCGATCATAAAGATGCTCTACGGGTATCTCTGAAGGTGTTTGTTGATTTGGCACATATCCAGATTAGGATTTGTCACTCCGAGTATCGGAGAGGTATCTCTGGTACCTCTCGGTAATACACATCATAAGAAGCCTTGCAAGCAAAGTGACTATGGAGTTAGTTACAGGATGATGTATTACGGAATGAGTAAAGAGAGTTGCTGGTAATGAGATTGAACTAGGTATGAAGAAACCGGCGATCGAACCTCGGGAAACTAACATACCGATGGACAAAGGGAATTACGTATGTTGTCATAAGGTTCGACCGATAAAGATCTTTGTAGAATATGTAGCAGCCAATATGGGCATCCAGGTTCCACTATTGGTTATTGACCGGAGAGGTGTCTCCGTCATGTCTACATAGTTTTCGAACCCGTAGGGTCCACATGCTTAACGTTCGTTGAAGATATAATGTTATATGAGTTATATGATTTGGTGACCGGATGTTGTTGGGTGTCCCAGATGAGATCACGGACATGAAGAGGAAATCCAGAATGGTTCAAAGGTAAATATTGATATATAGGACGATAATATTCGGATTCTGAAAGAGTTTCGGAGAGCACCAGGTAGTTATGGATCACCGGAAGGGGTTCCGGGCACCCCCGGGAAGTATATAGGCCATACAGGCCAAAAGAAGGGAGCACACTAGCCCATAAGGGGCTGGCGCGCCCCTCCTATGGCAGCCGGCCTAGGGGATGAAAGGAAAGGGGGGATTCGGCCTCCCCTTCCTTTCTCTCCCCCTTTCCTTTCTCCTGAGAAAATATGGAAGGGGGCGCGGCCAAGGGCAGGAGCCCAAGTAGGATTAGGTCCTACATGGGGCACACATATATATATATGTATATATATATATGCATATATATATATGTATATATATATGTGTATATATATGTATATATATGTGTGTGTGGGTGTGTGTGTGTGTGTGTGGGAGGGGGGCACCACACAGGACCACGACAATTGGTTAGCCATGTGGGGCGCCCCCTCCATAGTTTAGTCCCTCGGTCATATTTTCGTAGTGCTTAGGCGAAGCCCTGCGAAGATAGCTTCACCATCATCACGCCGTCGTGTCGCAGGAACTCATCCACTACTTCGCCGTTTGGCTGGATCAAGAAGGCGAGGACGTCACCGAGCTAAACATGTGCTGAATGCGGAGGTGTCGTATGTTCTGTACTCGATCGGTTGGATTGCAAAGAAGTTTGACTACATCAACCATGTTAGTAAATGCTTCTTCTTACGGTCTATGTGGGTACGTAGACACACTCTCCCCTCTCATTGCTATGCATCTCCATGGATAGATCTTGCTTGTGCATAGAAAATTTTGTTTTCCATGCAACGTTCCCCAACACTCTTGCCTCTCCTCCTCCTCATGTCAAGACCTCCTCGATCTTCGAACACTTCATCCACACACAACTTAACACAAAAGTCAATGAGATCTGTTAGTATAATAATTCAAATCACTACTTTAATTACTGTTGCAAACCCATTCATATTTTATATTTGCATTATAGCTACAGTACTCTAACTACTCCATGGCTTATACCACTGATTCAATCCATAGTTCCATCAAAACAAGCAAAACAATGCATAAAAAATAGAATCTGTCGAAATTATGATAGTCTGTAGCAATCTGAACATTGACCATACTTCTGTAACTCCAAAATTTTTGGAAAATTAGGAAAAAATAGACAATTTGCATAGTAGTACTATGTAAAAATTTCACAAACTTTTGATGTTTCGGTAAAAAAAATTATATTCACGCACTACAGCCAAAGTTTGTCTTTTTGCACCGCACATACCAACTAGCGATCTAATCATCCTAATGGAAAATCTTGGCACATTATTTTTATAATACAATGGATTTGTACAATGAGATAATTATTTTTGTTGAAAAGTTCTGTAATCAAGGTTTGCAAAATTTTGATGGGCATGAACAAAGTTCAAGGAGCTCCCCCACTTCAACGGTGCCCGTCTTTCTTACTTTCACTTTCCTCTTTCAAAGGTTTTAAGTTCCCCTCTATACTTTTTGATTTTAAACTTTATAAAAGCACACAATAGAATAAAATGACTCTCTAAAACTTCCGAGTTGTCTCCCTGGTAGCGCTCTCTTTAAAGCCATTAAGCTAGGCATAAAGTGCTCAAGTAATCGGTCCACCCGGATCCCAAGGTATATCATAGCCAATTTTAATTAGCAATGATTTATAATTTCACAGTGAGCACAAAGCAACATAAATCATGAAACAACGAAGTCTAACTCTCATCCTATGCATCGGCATATCATAAAAGAACAATTCATGCACATCAAGTAAAAGCCAATGCATCGTATAAACAGTTTGTTGCAATTTTATCGTGTTGTAAACATGGAGAGGCGGAGATGTACGTGTGGTTCCTCTCTTGTAATAATTACAAGTAGGACCAACAAGCACATGCATATCAATTCCATTAAAATCATCAGGTGCAACGGTAAAAGGCAACCCATCAATGTAATACTTAATACGAACAAACTTCTCTAATATAGTGTAGTTTGGAGAATTCAAAAAGATAATAGGACTATCATGTGTGGGTGCCATAGCAACAATTTCATTCTTAACATAAGGAACTATTGCAATTTCATCTCCATAAGCATCATTCATATTGACATCTTGGCCACAAGCATAGCAAGCATTAATTTAATCAAAAAGGGATATTTCAAAAGAATCCAAGGGATCATAGCAATCATCATAGAATTCATCCTTCAGCAAACACGAAGGGAAACTAAACAATGTATGAGTTGAAGAGTTATTCTCATTAGAAGGCGGGCACGGGTAGCTAATCCGCTCTTCCTCCTTTTGTTCTTCGCTCTTCTCATCAACTTTTTCATCCAATGAGCTCATAGTTTCATCAATTTCTTCTTCCGTAGATTCCTACAAAATATTAGTCTCTTCTTGGACAGCGGAGACTTTCTCAATAAACTCATTAATATCAGCACTATATTCATAAGGCTGTCATAATGGGAGTATCATAAGCTGTATCATGCATGCCAACTAGACTTTTTGATGATGTGGCACACAATTAGATGAGGGAAGAGAGGATGTAGTATCATATTATGATACCATATCATATTAAATGGTGTACTACTTTGTGTCATCCACGACAATTAATAAGGCAACCTAAGATACTAACTTATGATACTATGCATTACAGAAGTAGTATCATACACTAGTATCATATGCATGATTCTAGTATATGATACTCCTCATTACAACCAGCCTAATTATCATAGCAATATTTAAGTATAGCAAAATTTTCAGGTCTATAAATAACATCACTATAATTTTCATACTGTATGAACAAAGATTCAATTTCAGAAGCACACTTAAATGCAATAAATTCTTCTATTCATTCTACAACATACTAACCATATATGCCATTAGAATAATAAGCTAAGATTTCATTATCGTTAAATTTGCACTAAAAGGGAAGGTGTCGAGCCTTCATCCTAGAGAAAACAAGTATAATCATATCTCAAGTATAGATCCCAAGCATACCAATGCAACATATGAATTTGATCCAATAATAGTTTCCCTTTTTGAGTCAAGAGACAATCCCTAAAGTATTCACGTTGATCCAACATGTCTCCCATCATCACGTTGAATGGGGTTTTCTCAGGATTATCAAAGTTGTGTTCAATATTTTTCATATAACGAGCATCGAGGGTTTTAGGAGGTTCCCCATCTCCATGAGTAGCAAGTACAACTATTTTTTTGGTGTTTCGTGTTCCATATCCATAATTAAAGATATAAAAACTTAGAACAGAAAATAAAAACTACTTAGTGATAAAGCAAACAAGCACACACGAGAAAATTCACCCCACGCTATTGCTCCTCGGCAACGACACCAGAAAAAGGTCTTGATAACCCACAAGTATACACTACTAGGGAAATGCTTATACATAGGAGCTCACCAGTAGCGCTTTTACAAAGCATGTGCTGCTACTAAATAGCAGTAGCGCTTGAGCAGCACGAGCGCTGCTAATATGAGCATAGTAGTTGCGCTGGAGCTAGAAAACGCGCTACTACTAAAACTGACAGACCGTTCTAGGTATGCTAGGGATACTAGTAGCGCTTATGCGTAGTAAGCGCTACTACTACGGATCTTAGTAATAGCGCTTTTTCCCTGACAAGCTCTACTGATAAATTCAGTCCCCTTAATAAGATAAAAGTTTAGTCCCACCTCGCTCCGCGAACATAATTCTTACCACCTTAAATACGGTGTTTCTCAAACCATCACAACCACTTGGCCTTCATTGAACTCTATGTGTAGGATCTGTGGCTGCAATAGGAATCTTCATCGGTTCTTAAACTGCAGAAGATTCCTATTGACAATTTAGATTCTACACAAAAACATCATTGATGACCAATGTATTTTTGAAATTTTTTACATGCTTAGCATTAGCAGTAGCGCGTTTTGACCGAGAGCGCTACTATTATAGATTTTAGCAGTAGCGCATTTCTACGTAGAGCGCTACTGCTATAGGTTTTAGGAGTAGCGGTTTTTACGGGCAAGCGCTACACTAAAAAAAATACACTTCTGTGATGATACGTGTTTGTCACAGTAGGTCGCTTTTTTTGTCATGCATGTACATCCATGACAAATTTATGACAGAATCAAGATAGTCATACCTGTGTTGTCGTAGAAGTGTTCCATGACATTACCAAAATTATCATCACGGAAGTGTCCACTTCCATGACGATAAATCGCACGTCACAGAAGTGCTTTCGTCAAGGGTGACCGACACGTGGCATCCACCGTAACGGAAGACCGTTAAGCTATCGGTCGGGTTTTGGATCCGATAATCCGTTAACAGCACCGACCAATGGGGATTTTCCACATGTAAAATCATCATTGGCTAGAGGAAACACGTGTCGGCTCATCGTTGGGACAGATGTCATCCACTCATTGGACAGGAGGCACCTATGATAGGTTGACACGTGCCACGGCCCAATAGTGCCACATTCCGGTGAAAAAGGCCGGCCTCGTAAAAATTACCAGGCCGGCCCATATAAGGCCTACTTGTGTCAGGTCCATTTAAGCCCACGGCCCATACGAGATGTGCCGATTCGGCCTGTTAAATATTTGACACCATTGCAGCCCATCATCAGTTCGAGCCCGTTAACAGCCCACTATATATTTGGGCTCAATATCGGCCCGATGAGATTTCGGCCTGTTAACGGCCCATTTAATGGATGGGCCAATTTTCAGGATGTACATCTTTCGGTCTTTTAGCGACCCATTTAAATGTTGGGATAATTTCCGGCCCGGTGTGTCTTTCAGCCTGTTGACAGCCCATAAATCTAATGGTCCATTTGTAGTCGGACCTGAGTTTCGGCCTTTTAGCGGCCCATTTAAGTGTTGGGCCAATTTCTGGCCCGATGTCACTTTCAGCCTGTTGACGGCCCATAAATCAGTTGGGCCCATTATAGTCGGACCTGAGTTTTGGCCTTTTAGCGACCCATTTAAGTGTTGGGCCAATTCACGGCCCTGTGTGCCTTTCGGCCTATTAACAGACCATAAATAAGTTGGGCCATTTGTAGTCAGACCTTAGTTTTGGCCTCTTAACGGCCCATGCCCTTTATGGTCCAATACCAGCCCGGTTTCTCTTTCGGCCTGCTAAAGGCCCACAACACAGTTGGTCCATTTACAATACGACCTGACTTTCGGCCTCTTAGCGGCCCATGCTCTTCATGGTCCAATACAAGCCAGCTGTCTCTTTCGGCCTGCTAAAGGCCTATAGTATAGTTGGGCCATATGTAGCCCAAACTTAGTAATGGCCTATTAACGGCCCGTGAAATAAATTGGGGCCACCTGTTGCCCGCTTCGATGTCGGCCTGTTAACGACCCGGGAGGTAAGAGGGCCGACTATTAACTTTCGTCCTAGTAACGACCCATTAACTTAATGGGCCCACTAAAGTTCGTTCATGTCTTTAGGCCAAATTAGATAATTTGAGCCCATTACGACGAGCAAAGGTACGACATACAGGGAATAACGTTGCACATCCAGAATATATTACAGGAAATTACATCCACTGGGCAATCAAAGATTGATGCCAGTGCAAATAAATGAGCAGAACCTAACCATCTACAACGTCACAATCTGCAACCTCAGCACAGATAACGCCCATAAGCATGTGGGCAACTTCTTGCTGCTTTGCCACACTGTCTCTAAAAACATTGATCAGTTGTTGTGTCACACGACTCTGCACCTCTGATTCATCCACCATTTCCATCATTGCTTCAGCCATTAATTGGTTGACAAACATACATTTATTCCATTGCATTCGAGACAGAGGATACTGAACAAATTCAGATGGCGATTTTGGCATGCTTGTATTATTGATAGTGGAGAGTGTCTTGACCACTTCATCATTACATAAATTATGACGGGAACCAAACAGATTAAGCATGAGTTATTGCCATATTACCTGGCCTAGATTTACTATAAAGAAACAATGGGGTTGCCTTGCTGTTTTCAGAGTTTCTCTTCTTATCTTCAACAGCCTGCACAAAATTAACACACTAGCATTGCTATCATTGGCCAAGTCAGATAATAGGAAAGCAACATTGACACAACGAACGTTTGGGCAACTAGCCTACACCAAATTAACACAATATGGCACAGCTATCATCAGCCAGGTAAGGTAATACGAAAGCAACATTGACACAATGAATGAATGGGTAACCAGAGAAGCACTGCAATTCAGTAATGTGCGTGATATGAGATAGCACATGCATGCAGCTCAGTACGCAAAACTACCAGGCAATTTTCCTTACAAAAATCAACATTGGCGCCTTTAACATTTTGCTACAACTAATTTTAGATCAGATAAAGGTTAGATTCAGGCCGATTAACAAAATACATGCTGATGTGAAAATATAGTGATATACAACAGGTACTTACATCAACACTGGAGCACAGAGAATTCCCGCAAGATATTTTCCTCAAATACGATCCCAATTGAGGAAGTCTTGTATCGTTTAACCTTATTTTCTATAAGAGAGACGGGTAAGAAACATGTAGAAAATATGATCAGAATGCTATAAAATTTCATGATGCGAGGATACGCACACGCTTCTTAGAATGGAGTTGACATTCTTTTGCTGAACTGGAGCGGACTAGTTCTTTGGCCACTGGAATCTGCTTATTATCAGTGGGAGTTGGGCTTCTCTGTGCTGGAGCAGTATCTATGAAAAATGGAGTTGGTTTATTATCTCCTGGCATTTGGATCTTTTGCCAAGATCTGGTTTGTAACCCTTCAGATTCTAACATAGCCATCTTCCCCTTGCATGCCTTATATAGAAGAATAGTGATTCAGTTATAAAACATGCTACAGTAGAGATGGAATAGGTACTGAAGAATAGAAAGGCATGACATATTGACATGTATTCACTCCATCTGGAAATAAATGGATGGGTCTAGGCGTATTTCAGTTCTAGATACATCCAGTTTTATCCATTTCTGCAACATTTAATCCGGACGGAGGGAGTATGATGTAAGAGCTAGGGATACGACAGGACAACACAGTAAAAAAACACTAAAAAACCCACTGCAGAACCAAGGTATTCAAACCCACTGATATGATATAGTACACTCATGCAGCTCAGGATGCAAAACTACCAGGCAGTTTTCCTTGCAAAAATCAACATTGTGGCCTTTAATCATACATTTTGCTACAACTAAATTTAGATCAGATAGAGGTTGGATTCACGCCGGTTAACAAAATGCATGCTGATGTAAAAATATAGTGATATACAACAGGTACTTACATCTACATTGGAGCACAGAGAATTCCTGCAAGAATCTTTCCTCATAAATGATACCATTGCAGAAAATCTTCTATCTGTTAAGCTTATTTTCTAAAAGAGAGATGGGTAAGAAACATGTAGAAAATATGATCAGCATGCTATAAAATTTCATGATGCAAGGATACGCACACGCTTCTTAGAATTGAGTTGACATATTTTTGCTTGACTGGAGCGGACTAGTTCTTTGGCCACTGGAATCTGCTTATTATCAGTAGGAGTTGGGTTTCTCTGTGCTAGAGCAGTATCTTTAAAAACTGGAGTTGGTTTATTATCTCCTGGCGTTTGGATATTTTGCAAAGGCCTTGTTTGTAACCCTTCAGATTCTAACATAGTTGTCTTCCCCTTGCATGCCTTGTATAGAAGAATGGTGCTTTAATTATAAAACAAGCGGCAGCAGAGAGATGGAATAGGTACTGAAGAATAGAAAGGCATGAATTATTGACATGTATTCCCTCCATCCGGAAAAAAATGGATGGGTCTAGGCGTATTTCAGTTCTAGGTACATCCTTTTTTATCCATTTCGGCAACATGTAATCCGGACGGAGGGAGTATGGTGTAAGAGCTAGGGATACGACAGGACAACACAGCAAAAAAACACTAGTTGAATGTAAAACTATATGCTAGAGGAATACATACAGAAATAACTAAGGCAACATACACGTGTATGATTGGGAAAATAAGATGGTATTGCAACACAGCACTAGAACAGCACTTCAATGTAAAAAAATATGGTATGGTAGACAGATGAAGTACATACAGATGAATAACAATGCATAAGATATTCAGAAGCATGATGTCCAAATTAAGCAGATGGCATTGCGATAGAGTAGAATGACAGTACTTAAATTTAAAAACATGTTATCATGAATGGAATAGGTACTAAAAAACAGGAAGGCATGACATATTTACATGCATGATCAGCATGCTAAGCACATGGCATTGCAATAGAGTAGATACACTCCAGGACATTATATGCATGTTGTACCCATATCACAGGCCAAGTTAGAGCAAGGACCTTGTGGGGTGAAGAGGATTCATCATCTTTCTGCAAGTCTTCTGAAGAACTGCCTTTACATGTTCCATCATATTGGGTATCATTGACATCAAGTTTATTGGCCTTTACATTGCTCCGTGAGGTTCTTGTGGATATATTAGTGTGTGCAATTATATCTGACATGCATGGAAGACAACTAGTAGTTAGATTTATGTAATGAGTGCCTGCAGGAGAGGACATAAATAGTAGGACTGGGGTTAACTAGCAGCAACATGTCTCATAAACTAAAGGGAGAACACAGATGAAAGCTACAGAATATGTATCGTTTGTACTCGAGATTAACTAGATGGCACACAAAAGTATTAAAGAACAACATAGGAAATACTTGAAGTGGTATAATACTATAATCTCCAGCCTGTGGGATAGCATTGGCTGATGGATGATAACTATGGAACAGTGTTACCTAAAGAACAAGTATCTTAGCTGAACTATGGAACAGCGTTAACTCCTGAACAAGACCCGTAAGAGATTAGCATGAATATACAGTGAAATGTCATGATCTATTTTCCATGCTTAGATGAATATCAAAGCCATAATGTTGCACACAAGTAAGATGAGGGTACAACCTATCTGGCTGCCATCCATAGGAGTGAGCATCATGTGCTGACTTGTGGATGGCCCTGCAGTTGTTGTGGCTGTGCATGTCGGGCACGTGCATTCGATGCAGGGAACTGTTGAGTGGGGACTATAGCTCCCTTTTGGTGTATGCTTCCCTTGTTGGAGCAGCTGCGGTGAGTCGGAAGACGGTGTGTCTGAAGATGCAGATAACGCATAATGTTAAGAACGACATATCTCTTTGATCGGAAGAAATACACTAAGAGATCAACAACAAGGTACGAGAGTGGTCACACGTCTGTTGACTGAAGACTAAATTGGGGTCACACGATTTTATTTTATTTTGGTAATGTCCGATCTACGCCGGATGGCTGGCCGTCTTGTGCCTCCCGGCTGACACTGTTCGGAATCTTCCCCGAAGAGCCAGCGACCAACGGCAGAGCAGCATGCCTCCGCCGTCTGTGGCCCCGGCCAAAACCCCGCTCCCGGCCCCACCCCACTGCCGTGGTTGCGCTGCCCCCGGGCTAATCCACAAAGACTCCCCGTCATCCAGATCTGGCGGCGGCAGTACCTTCAACCCACGCAACTCTAAAAGATAGCCATCTAAGCGTTGCTTCCGCGGCGAACTTTGCGGCCCCGCACCCTTACGTTAGACACCAGCCAACCGGCAGCCTAGGAGCTCCGCCGCCTCGAGGGGTGCTGCTTCCCATTGCAAATCGATTGGCCCAGAATAAAAATTCAGACAACTGACGCCTAAATAAAGTGATTTGAGATGAGGATGCGACCTATCTGGCGGCATGGTGAAGTAGGCAGGACCAGCTGCCGAGTCAGTGAGGCCGGCGCGGTTGCGGTGGCGACCGGCGGTAGGGAAAGAGCGATGTCGCGACGGTCGACGGCTACGCCGAAGCAGCGCCAGGACTCTAGACGGATCCGAAGTTGGAGCCGCTCTGGCGCCGTGAACAACGGCGGGGGTGAATCAGCTCCGGTACGGTTCACGCGACCGTCGTCGAGGCAGCACCAGCAGCACGGAGTAAGAGGCACACGGCCCAGTGCACGACGGCAAATGGACAGCATCTCCGGCATTAGGGAGGAGGGCGGCTGTGAAATTGGTGCGGTGAGGGGCTCCATGGAGGTGGGGCTGAGGTTTCGCAGCTCGGGAGAAGGTAGCTTCCCTGGGAGAAGGTGATTTGGCGCCCACTAGGTATGAATGGGGGCGGGCGGGGGAAATTGGGAGGGGAGTGGAACCATGTCTTACGGACGCATTTGTCTGAAATGTGAGGGGGAGTTACAGTTCTACCCTTTCCTATAGGCTTCTCGGCTTGGGTCTGTGTACTGAGGGTCGGGGATAGTAGAGTAACTTTGCTTCTTTGGGCGGGAGCGATTTCGGGCGAGGAGGGCGTGTTTTGAACTATAGTGGGCGCGAGCGATTTCGGGCGAGGAGAGCGTGTTTTGAAATAGTGGGCGCGAGCTATTTCGGGCGAGGAGAGCGTGTTTTGCGGACCATGGTTTATGAGTTATTCGGCACATGTCATTTCGGCCGAGGAGAAGGCGCGCTTGGATGAAGTTACGAACCTACCCTCGATGTACAACGGGCCAATTGATGCGTGTCCCACATAGGACGGTAATTTCGCATCTCCCATTTATTTGCTGGGGCGAATTCCACCGAGCAAAGAGGATGTTTAACGGTTCGTTCAAATTTTGGGACAACGAGCATCCACGTCTACCTTACCAAGTCGATTCGGATCAAATTTTGAAATATTAGCTTGCCACTTCTTTTTTAGATGGAGAGATGATGCTTGGGAGTAATGTGTTTTTACATGCTCATTGCTAGCGATTTACTATATGACAAATAGTTGACCCACTCAAAAACGCGAATCAAACCCAAAATGAAATATCTTGATTCAATGAAATAGCTCGTTGAGTAGGTCAAAATAGTGTACTAAATCCAAAATTGAACACCTCAATCGAGTAGCATGTTGTACATTATTATAGTACTCCATGAACATGTTGAAAGTCAAATTAACGAACTTGTTTGATATACACATATATCCATTCATGTGTGGATTGCAGACAACATGTTCTCCAGTTTAAATATTTGAATGCAAGTTTATATCGAAACATGGTTTACATCAGTCTTTGATGCATAAAACGCGACCTCCCCCTCTCCCGGACTCCTACTCTCTCTCTCTCTCTCTCTCTCTGTCGCCGACAATCTTCAATTATGTCGCACGCATCCAACACACAAACCTTGTTAGTCCTCTCTCTTTCTCTCCATCTCTCTCTCTATCTTTGTGTGTGTGCGTGGGGGGGTCTTTCTAGTTCGCATGCATATATACTCCATTTATAGGTCTCTCTCGCACACTATGTATGATTCTCTAGTCCAAGCTAGATATCTTGGGTGCACTCATCGTACGCACACAAATTCCTTGGCTCGTTGCCCGTAACTCTCTCACGCACCACTCTGTCGTCTCAGAGCTCTTCCCCCTCTCTCTCAAACTCTCCATCTACCTGGGTCACACATACACATGCATATCTCACTCGCATTCGATAGGCCCATCTAAAACTCTATCTCTCTCCCTCGCTCTCTCTCCATCTCCCACGCACACACACACACACAATCTCATGCCTAGCTAGCCAAGTATGATGGTCTCTCACTCAATTCTAAGCACACGCAGTCCCCCCTATATGTATAAAACGCGACCTCCCCCTCTCCCGGACTCCTGTTCTCTCTCTCTCTCTCGCCAACAATCTTTAATCTATCGCACGCATCCGACACAAAAACCTTGTTCGTCCCTCTCCCTTTCTCTCTCTTTGTGTGTGTGTGGGGGGGGGGGGTCTTTCTAGTTCGCATGCATATATACACCATCTATAGGTCTCTCTCGCACACTATGTATGATACTCTAGCTATTCCAAGCTACATATCTTGGGTGCACTCATTGTATGCACACATGTTCCTTGGCTCTTTGCGTGTAACTCTCTCACGCACCACTATGTCGTCTCGGAGCTCTTTCCCCCCTCTCTCAAACTGTCCATCCACCTGGGTCACACATACACATGCATATCTCACTCGCACTCGATAGGCCCATCTAATACTCTATCTCTCCCCTCGTTCTCTCACCATCTTAGACGCGCACACACACAATCTCATGCCCAGCTAGCCAAGTATGATGGTCTCTCACTCAATTGTAGGCACACGCAGTCCCCCCTATATGTATATGACTAGCTAATCTTAGTCTCCATCACAAACATGTGCATGGTCTATCTCGATTTCTCTCGGGGCATCTTTCTATCATGCACGCACTCCCTCCATCTCCCACCCATATAATCCCCTCATGATCTCGATGGGATCTCTCTATCACAAACACACCCTTTCTCCTCCTCATGCGTCCATGCCATCCATGTGTCCCTCTCGTCCTTTGTTCCTTCTTGGCCACACCTCTATTGGACATGAGCTACAGGGGTGTCTCTCTCCATTGTAAACAATCACACACTAGCTATCTTCGTGTATCTCCTCGCCTCGCTTTTCCATCTCGGAGATGCATGCGTGATATGTCCGCATAAGAAACAAAAAAACACACACTCTCTAATTTATCATTTGTTGTGACTTTCTCTTTCACACACATACTCTTTTTGCACACTTACTCATTCTCCTTCACACACACTTGATCTGTCTCGACTGAGGCACTCTCCTCGGTCCATAGCATATAGATTTATTGAAAAGTCAAACATCACAAAGTTTGACCATGTACGTGGAGAAAAAGAATTACATCTAGTACGACAAACATATGCTATTAGATTCACCATGAGATGTAGTTTTGTATGATGTATCTTTGGTATTGTAGATATAAATAACATTTGCATAAACCTGATCAAAGTTTCCAAAGTTTGACTTCTAAAAAATTTGCATGCACTGCATTATCGAGCGGATGGAATATCTCTTTCCCCCTCTCAGCTATCTGACGCACCACTCAGCCTTATCGGGGCTCCTCAATCTCTCTCAAACTTTATTGGTCAGTTTGGTTCGTGACTTGACCCTAATGCCTTGATGGCCGGTACTGCCTGGTGTGGACGTGAGATGTAAAATATTTATGCCTGGCCAGGCTTGTGTGGTGCTGAAGCGTTTGGTTCATGCTTGGGCCAGGCAAAGCATCAACGTCCCATCAATCAATCCATGCATCAATTATTTAATGCTAATATCCATCCATGTTGCTGTTAGCCTCGTGGCCACACGACCAGGCGTTCGAAATCGGTAGCCTGGGCCAGGCTACTTGCAGTGTCTGGAGTTCAGCCAGGCTAATTAAAGTGCAAGGGAACCCAGGCCAGGCGGGCTTTCTTTTTCACAGGGTAGCAACCAAACAAGCATGCATGAAATCCAGCCACAACCCTAGGCCAGGCAAAAGATGCTCAGGACGCAAGCCAAACTGGCCTTATATCTCCCTGGTTCACACATACACATGCCTCGCTCGCGCTATACATACAGACCCATCCAACACTCTCCTCCCTTGTTCTCTCTCCATGTGACACGCACCCCCTAAGTACCATAATCCCTCAATCCATCATAGGCGCAAGCACTCCCCCCCTCCTAAGTATGATTATCTCTTACTAGCCAACGAGAACACACGTATTGTCTCCTTCCATCCATACGTCTATCTCGATATCTCTCGGGGCATCTTCTATCGCGCACACACGTTGTCACTCGATCTCCCACCCATGTAGTCCCATCACGATCTCCAGGGGATCTCTCTATGACAAACATACACTCTCTCCTCCCCATGTCTGCATTTTCTCCATACGTCTCTCTTGACCTCTCTCCCTTGTTTCTCAGCCCCCTCTTGGCCACGTGCTAGGGGTCTTCCTCTCTCCATTCCAAACAACCACACACTATCTCCTCACCTTGCCTCCGTTGTCGAAGATGCATGTGTGATATGTTTGCATAAGACACGTACGCTTTGTCTCTACTTTTATCGTGTGTTGTCCATGTCTCTTTCACACACGCACACACACTTTTTTCACTCTCTCTCTCTCTCTCTCTCTCTTTCTCTCTCTCTCTTGTTAGGGACTCTGTCACGTCCATAAGCATATGGATGTTTTGAAAAGTCAAACCTCAGAAACGTTTGACCAGGTATATGTGGAGAAAAACATTTACATCTGGAACGATCATTAGATTTATCACAACATGTACTTACTTCATACTATCATTTATCTTTGGTATTGTAGATATAAGTAATTTCTTTATAAACTTGGTCAAAGTTTCAAAAGTTTGACTTAAAAAATGTTGGAACTACATTATTGAATGGAGGGAGTAGCTCTTTCTCTCTCTCTGCTATCGCTCACGGGCCTCCCCTCTCACTCAAAATCTCTATACCGACGGATTATACGCTCACTGTGTCAGCGTATAGCTCCGTATATTGTTTAGTTGACCGGTCAACCAATCCACATGCTGCCTTATCAACTCGTGTTCTGTATCTTCGTGTGCTGGCCCATGTGGCAGTGGGTGAAAATAAGTAAACTAGAGGCCCATCTGACACGCGGTGAAGTAAACAAAGTTGAAACCACTCGGGGTAGCACCCCGCACACTAGTAAATTGAGGGCGCATTGAGGACAAACTTCTTGCGCGCGAAGGACGCACTCGCGCACAATTCAGCACTGTGCGGCGGCGTGCACAGAAGGACGCACTCGCGCACACCCAGCACACAACACACACCAGCACACGTGTACACATCTAGGAGTAGAAGGCCGTGGAAAAATCTAGCGCGATGGCCGCTGCCGGAGCCGTCCACCCCCAATCTTGGTGTTCAGTGCAATGCACGGGCATCTACGCATGAGAAATTATGTCGAACAGGGCTAGTTGTAAGCAGGCTAGCTCTACAGCCATGATGATAGTGACTGCAGACGGTGAGGCTGACTATGGTATGTCGAACACGGCGCCTATACTCAGGTGTCATCTCCGGCACAGGGTCTTGTCACTTCACTGTGAGGAGCAGCACGTAATAATTTGACCAACGGGTAGTACAGTGCTAGTACTCATACTACTACATTGGTAGTACTACTACTAGTACTAGTAGCACCACCGTCTGGATATAGGAGTACTACCACGTCCACAGGCACCGAGGAACGTCTCCAGGTAGTATTGCTTGAGGCCGCCAGGGCGAGGGGCCGCTTGGACGACAGCTTCGTATCCTTGTTCGACGAGGTCCTCGTCAGTTTCCTCCACAAGTTCACCGTCGTCAAGAAGCTTGTGGACGACTATGACGTAAGCCTCCAGCCGACGCGCCCAGGCTCTGCGATGCCCGCCACCCTCAACGGCCACTATGGTAACAACCTCTTCGACGCATTGGTGGCCCTGCGACTGCCCGCCGTCGCGCCGAAGAATGTCCACCTCAAGGTCGCGTTCGCCGCACAACTCCTGGCGCAGCAAGACACCATCGACATAATCACCCAAGTCTACGCGCAAATCATCCACAAGGACTACTACATGCAAGAGGAGGACGCTAGGACGCTGGCCTTCTTGGAGCGCAGGGCAACCTTGGACGGCATTGTTCAGAAGCACGTTGAGCTTGCCGCCAACGCCGCTGCTCCTCACACGTTGGTTGGTGACCCGGTGCACTAGGGCGTGAGGATGTCGTTGAACGTTGATGGATCCGTATGTATTTTTATCTTTCCGTCAAATCCATGGAGTAGTATATGATACTATAGTAATTATCTTACCTTTCGGATCAACTTCATAATTTTCGTACGTACTCCATGCATGAACGGCGCCAGAACCAAACTTCTCATTACTCTAGGCAAAATCGTTATTTTCTATCTATCGGCCGCGCCATGGAGCAGAACCAAATTTTACAAGTTACGAGTTCAAAAGGAAAAGCCTGCCGTGTTCGCGTCGCACCCCCACACGGTTGGTCCGGCACGCCGCTCAAGCGGGAATGCATGCGGTGTTGCATTTTCACTTACAAGTGGGACCACAGTTGAGCAAACCGGCTATCGGCAAACCCCCACCCCGCCTACCATGCGATGGCTGAGAAAACAGGAGGGAGAAGAGATGGCTGTAGCATGGACTCCAAGAAAATTGGTGTCGGATGGGACTCGTGTGGGTGGCGTGTGCCGTACTGCTAGACGTGAATGCTACTGAGTTATGGCCCATGCCACCCCACTATATCGAGCCTATATCGAGGGACATAGAACAAATTTCCTGCAGTCCGTGCTCAGCCCTCCTCTATCTCTCTTCTCAGCCAGCCAGCGGACGCGCGGAGCCCATCGTCTGTTTGCTCACATGTGGCCCCACATGTCAGTGAAAACGCAAGAGGACCCACTGAACCTGCACATCTTTCACCTCGACATGCTGGTGATGAAAAACAAATCCAATAAAGATCTTCGGTTGCCGCTTTTGGAGTTACTCAAGAGTAGTAAGATCCTATTTACAGTTTAACCCAAGATGCACATCTCGTGGCTTCAACTACCACTCTATTTTCTTTCATGACACGACCTGGATGCTGGATGTCCCACGTGTCGGCAAAAGGAGGAAGAACCCGACCAAATCTTCGGTTCTGCTCTCGGATTAGACTAGTTGTGCTAACTTAAAAAATTTATTGTGTACTCCCTCCGTTCCAAAATACTTGACTTCCATTTGTCCAAAAATGGATGTACCTATATACTAAGACATGTCTAGATACATATATATTTTGACAAATAGAAGGCATGTATTGTGCAACGGAGGGAGTAAATGGATGCATTTTTTGTATTGGGAAGAAGAGTACATCCATATATTGATAGAGCGCAATTTAATATATGTTCTATCACTTTTAGCTAGCACAGACGCAAGATCGAGCCTCCACAGATCAATAATGAATGCATCGAGAAGGCACTAATCCAACTTACAGGAGTAGTAAAATGTATTCTTGTGGTTCTTGTTTTCTTTGGTCTTGCTTTTCTAGTCAAAATTATCATTGGAGTCCGTGTAAAACGGAGGTGCATTTGGGGTCGTGCATTGGAGTTGGCCTTACAAGTGGGACCGTAGTTAAGGAAACCGACTATCGGCAAACCCCCACCTCGCCCGCCACGCGATGGCTGAAGTTAGAGAAACGACGAGGTTGAAGAGATTGCTCTAGCACGAACTCCAAGAAATAATATGGTGTCAGATGGATGTCGTGGTGGTGGCGTGTGCCGTACTCCTGGACGTGAATGCTTGTTCTGGCCCATGCCACCCTACTACTCCCTACTACTTACTCCTACTATATAGTACTAGTATCGAGGATTCGAGGTGCTGGTTACATACAACGAACACATTAACATATGGCTACAGTAAAAACACCCGCCCGACGCACGAAGTATCTGAAGCTAGTACAAATAGTATACTACTATTGTTGATTGGCCTCATCCGATAACATGTTGCAATGCACATACAATTATGTATTTGGAAAATATTTTTTATCCTCGTCGCACCACTCACTCAGAGAAGCGACTTGAAAGCCATTCATAAATTTAGTAAGTTTATCACATGCATATAATTTTATTACATACAACGGGTCATCAACCCACATCGACAACGAGAATACATTATAAATACTAAAGTTTTCACCACACAACAAATAACATGCAATGAAATGAACTTCAACTCAACCATTCCTCGGCGTTGGAAACGCTTGCTTTGAACCACAAGTGATTCTCTGGGACGGGCCATCGATTGTCGATCTGGAAACCAACGCAGGACTGATCATCAAGGCTGAACAGGCCTACTATATCCCTACCAGGGTAGGGAACCACACAAATGTCCGAGGTATAGACACAGTTGCTTCTCATAAATGTGTCAACAGCAGTTGGATCGCCTTTCACCATCATCGGATAGTTTTTTCCAAGGAAGAGCGAGTTTTCTCCAAGACTATCAATTCTGTACCAGGGAGAAGGAGTTGGTGCTAGCACACTAGTATCCATCCCGAATACCATGTAACGGGTGTTGGAATAGGTCTGGAGAGTGCGACCATGGGAGACAGCTGCTTCCTTAGTAGTAACATCATCACTGGGCTGTATACACACAAGAAGAGGTGATCCATCGGAATTAGTTGCCAGGCGCCACAGAGTATATGGGCGCTGCTCGTCCTCATGCTCGTGATCATCACCATCGTCATCTCCCCCTTGGTTATAAAAATTTTCATGTATAGGTGGTGGGATGTTCACAGGACCTTGGAAACACAAGAAGAAGGTTAATTAGTAAAGGGAAACTTGCTAACCCGCATGCATGTGGATGAAACAAATATAATTACGGTGGAAGACAAACGTAACGAAACTATGAGGATGCCATGCAAAATCAGTGCCACGAGTGGTGGCAGCAAACACAAGGCGCTCGTATTGAATTGCATCACAGTACTCATCCATGTACAGAAACTGATTTTTGAGCAATATCCATCGAGTGACACCATCAAGGACGGCAACAAGCTTGTCGAAGATAGCAACAATATCATAGTTGCTGTAATTCCAAGAGCGGTTGGGAACTCGACAAATTGCTATCTTCCGTAGAATACAGTCACCATGATCATATTTGAACGTGCGTACATTACCGGTGTGCTCAACCTCTAGGCAATGTGCTGAGAATTTTGGAAGTGGAACCCGGTGACGAGTGTACACATTCACAAGTTCCCACTCGCAGTTGGACCCTATGTAAACAACCCAATCTCCATTTGCGCCCGCCCAAGCCTTGCCTTCAAGCGATGGCATCTTAACATCATACGTATCATTATCAAGCGGCATCAACTTGCACAGGGCGAGGCCTCCGTCGTGTCGGCACCAATCATCATCAGGGTCACGGCGAAGAAGATAGGGGAGATCAAACCGCTCCTTGACTCTTGGGTTCTTTGTAATGATGTTATTAGTTGAGTCGAGAATGGGCTTGAACGAACCTGCCATGCTAGCCGAGGTGATGGCGTTGCACCGATCAATGAGTTCCTCCACCACGTCATCTTTCAGATCGGGGCAAGAATAACGGGGTCGTTTCCGGCCTGTTCCCTCCATGGAGAAGACGA
This sequence comes from Triticum urartu, assembly GCF_003073215.2. Classification (NCBI taxonomy): domain Eukaryota; kingdom Viridiplantae; phylum Streptophyta; class Magnoliopsida; order Poales; family Poaceae; genus Triticum; species Triticum urartu. The sequence goes on along the minus strand of NC_053023.1, from coordinate 317,944,895 downwards.
TCGAACAATGGCAGAAGAAAGGGTGAACGGATGAAGGAAAATGGAGGAGGGAGAGGAAGAGCGTGCGATAGCAGTTCCAAATTGAGAGGGAAAGGCAAAGAGTCGGTGGACGGTTGCGAGTTTGCCACGGTTCACGAAGAGGCATCCCAGCCTACACGTTCGTTTGGAAATACTCCTACTACTCGCCGTCGTCTCACTGATATGTTGGAACGGGACCACATGTCAACGAAACATGGTGTGTAATTTCTCGTGCAAAATGTGATCTGGCCGCGTTGGCCCCAGGTGCCGCATTAGTTATTGACCTTTATTTTTTTAATGGCGTGCCGATCAGTTTTGAAGAACGACTAACTGGTACTGTAGGCAGAGAAAATATAAACTACTCTACCACTACTCCACCTCCAGTACTAGTAGTATAAAAAAGATATATAGGCTGGAGCTTGAGCTCTTTCTTGCTAAGGGCTGCCCACTTGCTTCCCACACTACCACCCTCTCTCCAGATCTAAAAAAGACGGCCCCTTTCTCCCTCCTCACCGGTGGTCACAGATCCGCCAGGGAAGAAAAGGACGTGCAGTGTTGACGCACTCGTCGTCGGCGAGCGAGGTCACGCAGTGACGACAAGGCCGTCCTCTCAGACCTAGCGCCCGCGCGGGATGGTATCTATCCCCAAGGTCGCTTCCGTAGTGTGTGCGGAGGATGACAACCACGAGCGAAGCCACTTCCCGCCGACCCTCAGGTATGCTACCTCTTTTCGAACCATAACCTTGTTCTATTGCCCCATCTACCACGTTGTTGCATGTGGATCTTTTTCCACTCCACGATCTTCCCAATTTGCTATCCTCTGCTCTGCTGGCCACGCAGACAAAAACCATAATTTGCACTATTAAAGGAAACCCTACTTCATGCAGACTAATCCATGTCTGGGTTGAATAAGGAAAGGAAGGGAGACTGTACTGTCCAAGAGAGTAGGCATCGAACCCTCATCTAGGTTGAAAAGGGGAAAATCAGTAGCTAAGGAACGAGTCTCGTGTCTCTTGGTCGAAGAAGGGTAGAAAGGCATGACAACGCCATAGAGAATGACCAGGTCGATCGGTTTGTTGTCCTCACATAGGAAAAAGGTGGCTAAAGAGAGCAAAAATGGGATGTAATCCACATATGCTGCCTGGATATTTGTTGCCCTGGGCAACCATACCTCCCTCACCAGTCTGCGTCCGTGGAGGTACATCGTACTGGTGCGCCCACTGTCTGAATGGGCCTCCCATGCTCTTATTGCCACTTTTTTTGCTGTTAGTATAACGCCAGCAGTCAAGTCAAGCAATGCTACTGCTAAAGTGATGCCACATTTAACTAATGTCGCTCTTAGTCTAACGCAACCGATAAATTTAAGCAATGCCGTTTAATGTCACTGGATTATTTCAGGGTTAGCTGTTGATTATGGATGTATTAAAGATTTTTCAGCTAAGGCATTCTAATGCTGTTGCATAGCCAGTATACCAACGATGAAACTTGTTACTAGCTTCAGATTTTTGCACTGTTAATGCTTATAGATTACATACCTCACTTTCATGAGATAAGTTAATTTTTTTGTACAGTGTCACCAAAATGCCAAGGCGCTGATGTCATTTTATTTTGGTTAAACTGCACAGACAATTATGAAGACAAGAGGAAAGTTCAAGAGTGGGCACCTCCTCCTCCGGCTGTTCTCTTGATTCGTTCGATCAAGTTTTTATGTTTGATCGATTATCAAGTTTGGGATAGCAATTTTTAAGGTCCCCCGGAGTTCAAAATGATATTTACCTTGGAGGTACATGGTTTGCAATTTTTTATACTGTCATTAGTTAATAATGCTTGTTACCTTCAGACTTTTGTATTTGGTTTAATGCTCATGCAGAGCTAGTATACCAATGCTGAAACTTGTTACCTTTACATTTTGTATTGTTAATTCTTATAGAAACCTTCCAGTGCTAGAGTTTACTGAAATATGTTCAGTAAAACCATTGTACTGTACCCTGTAATAAACTAACTACTCTACTATTGCACTAGCCACTGGATTAGTGTATATTTGTAGTATTCGAATGGTGTTGCATTAGCGTATGGACATAAATAAAGTGTGGCAAGGTTTCCAAGATATGTGCTCAAGAAAACTACTACCTGTTTTTCTAAATACTAGACGTTTGGGTACTTTAAATTGAACCGCGAAAACGTCTTATATTAAGTAACAAAGGGTGTAGAGTTCACTCAAATTATCGCGGTAAAGCTAGTCACACCTTTATTAAAATTAATGTTCATTATGTTATCGGAGGAGGTCTGTATGTTTGTCTCTAATGCCTGTCGACTACATACCTGACATCATGATGTAATGTTAAGTCATTTCCCTTTGTACAGTGTCACTGAATTGTCAAGGCGGGGATGGCATTTTATTTTAGTAGAACTGCACAAAATTTGCTTAAAAGAAGAGGAAAGGTCAGGAATGGCTCAGTTTTTCAGAAAAAACTATGTATGCCTTCCTGACGTCAGCCGCTGTTGCTTTATTTATTCCTTCAAACAGGTGGTTAGAAACAGTCTTGCTAACTTTTCCCATTATGAAATTGGAATGCTTATATTTGTGAGTCTATGCTTCAACTAGTGCCACTTTTAAGGTAATCACACTTTCAATATCTATGCAAATAGGGATGCTCGATTTTAGTGGAACTGCACAAAAAGTCCAACTGGTTCAACATTAGGAGCATGTTTTTTCCAAATCTTTATATCCAATTGGTGGCACTATAAGCTGTTCATTACGAAGGTACATGGTTTGCTACTATCTTGCTACTCTTTTTGTACTGTCATTAGATTGTAATATTAGTGGTTTGCATGTGAATTTATTGGCAGGATGGACCTACATTGGAGGTGCAGGACAGGATTTAATGATTGGATGCTCAACTTCGGTTCTATTGATTTCACCTGTTACATCACTGCGAACATGGATATCCTTGGTCTGATGAAGAATAGGCGCTATATTTCTGCTCTGAACCAGCAAATCAATTTAGTATGAAATTGTCCAGGGCAAAACATAACTGTATCAGATTGTCCCGTGCAGAACATGACAGATGCTAAGCGGAAGAGACATGTTTAAACCGAAAATGCAAGGTGTGGTATATGTTTACTAGCTGCTTGATATTTGTGCAGACAGAGATGTCTGCCCGTTTCTATTTGGCAAACAAACAAAGTGTCCGCAATTTTGGTTGAACTGCACAAGAGAATAGTATAGTCACTGCATGCAGTGCCATTTGAAAATAGACACAGAAAGATTGGATAGTCACTTCATGGACTGCAGAAAAGTAGTACTGTACTATTTATTGGCCAACAGTAGGTGCTTCATTGCTTTGGTCTGATTATACAATGGGCATCATTTTGCCTAAGTTAAAGTTTGTATTCCAAAAATAGTCTCACAGTGTGATCGCGAGAAGACCAAATCATATTGCAGTGGATGTTCCTCCATCATGTGTGGTTCATTCTCATGGTTCCAGCTGTTGGTGAAACCACTTGCGTTTGCAAGAGGAATTGTAGACTTCACAAACAAATTTGTCTTTCAGTCTATACTGAATGTTGGCCAGGAGAAGCATCCATGTTAGTAGGAAGAACAAATGTTTTTTCTAGATCTCTCCTTTTGGAGCTACGTATTTGTATATGATCTGTTATTGTATACCTTAATATTTTTGTTGTTGATTTGTTATTGTATATTGAGGGAGTCCTGGATTAGGGGGTCTCCGGACAGCTGGACTGTTGGACTATGAAGATACAAGATTGAAGACTTCGTCTCATGTCCGGATGGGACTCTACTTGGCGTGGAAGGCAAGCTAGGCAATACAGATATGAATATCTCCTCCTTTGTAACCGACCTAGTGTAACCCTAACCCTCTCCGGTGTCTATATAAACCGAAGGGTTTTAGTCCGTAGAAGAACATACAATCATACCATAGGCTAGCTTCTAGGGTTTAGCCTCTCTGATCTCGTGGTAGATCTACTCTTGTACTTCCCATATCATCAGTATCAATCAACCAGGACGTAGGGTTTTACCTTCATTAAGAGGGCCCGAACCTGGGTAAAACATCATGCCCCCTGCCTCCTGTAATCATCCGGCCTAGATGCACAGTTCGGGACCCCCTACCCGAGATCCGCCGGTTTTGACACCGACATTGGTGCTTTCATTGAGAGTTCCGCTGTGCCGTTGCCACCAGGAAGGATGTCTCATCCTGTCTTTAAAGACGGCACTGTTGCTAAAGGAGCTTTGGCTGTCGGCCAAACTCTCTGGCTAGGTGGTTTTCTTATGACCGCCTGTTCGGCCGCTGCGCCGACGATGACTTCTCGGGTCATCGAAAGCAATCTTCACGTCAACTCGGAACTCGCCGAGCAGTTAGATCCAATGGAGCTCTCTTCCCTGAACGAGCTCCTGGATCGCATCGCGGCCCTGGGAGTCGCTACAGACTACGATCAGATTGGCCCTAAACCCGATCTGAGAGAGATCAACTCTCCCCAGGTCACCCATCATGTTACAGTGGTGGAGGAACAATGCGGCAACCCTTCATCTATCTTAAGGACTAGCTATGTCCGGATTCTCGATCCCTCCAAGCCGGATACCCGCGGAGGGGAGGACGTCACTCAAGGCCTGAACCTAGAATCAGGCAGCGGGCTAGATTTATCGGAAAACATCCAAGAATCCAAACATCCGAGTTCGGAAACTCCTTGGCCCCTGAGTCTCAGATTGGGTGAGGATTCGGATTCAATTCCACCCACCCACCCAAAAATACGCGATCTATCCCAAATTAGGCAAGAGCCCGAAGAAACAGTACACCATTACTGGGCCAGATTCCTCCTGGTCATGAATAGGATAAAGGACTTCCACGAGGAAGACGCAATTTCATTCTTCTGCAATAATTGCACGGACAAGGGAATCCTCAACGCCATAAGTCGCCGCGAAATTACACGCTTTGCCAACTTGGTGTCCATAGTACGAAAGTACTGTGCGATGGAAAGCGCCTGGAAAACAGAAATAAAATTTTGGGATAATCCGGCCCTGAATACAAACCCAGTCCGAAATAAAAGGGTGCATTATCACAATACACCTGGGTTAACTACCAAAAAGCAAAAGCCCTCTACGGGGCAAGGAACCATATTGGAGGGATGGCTCAACGGACGCTGCAAAATTCATAGTACAGCGGATGCAATACCAACGCACAACCTGAGAGCATGTTGGATACTCCGGCAGGTGGCCAAAAGTGGTGAGGATCTACTCCTCCCAAATACCACAGAGCACCATCCCGTGGACAACAATACGGTGTTAACGGTCTTTGAGACCTTCGCGTCAAATAATAGACGCAAGCGAACACTCGGTAGCATGGCCGAAATCTGCCACATAGCAGAAATAAATCCTTGGAGTGACACGGCTATTACCTTCAATGCCAGTGACGAACCTAAATTCCAAACAGCCCGAGCACTAGCCGCACGGGTCCTCAGTCCAATCGTGGACGGCTTTCGACTCACCAAGGTACTCATGGACGGAGGCAGCGGATTAAACCTCATCTATGAGGAAACTCTTCAAAAGCTGGAAATAGACTGGAGCCGCATTGAGCAAAGTAGCACAACCTTTAGAGGAATCATCCCCAGTCGGGAAGCACATTGTGCTGGGAAAATCACACTAGATGTGGTATTCAGCACGCCGGATAATTACAAGTCTGAAGAAATTACATTCGAAGTGGCCCCGTTCAGCAGCGGATACCAGGATCTATTAGGGCGGGAGGCGTTTACAATCTTCCAAGCCATAGCCCATTACGGGTACATGAAGCTCAAAATGCCCGGGCCCAACGGAATCATCACTCTTGCTAGTGATCCGGACATAGCACTCCGCGCCGAAAATAAGATAGCTCCACTGGCCCTTAAGGCACTATCCAAAGCCCTAGCGGCTGAGGAACTAACTGCGTTGCGCTCCACGGTGAACAGGGACGACGTGGTACTCGATAAAAGATCCAAGTCCAGCTCCTTTAAACCGGTGGACAAAATAGTCAAATTCCAAGTCCATCCAACGGACCCTACGAAAACAGCTTCCAATGGGGCACAATTAAACCCTGATGTCGACGCCGCACTGCAAGAGTTCCTACGCGAGAACTGAGACATTTTTTCCTGGCACCCTTTAGACATGCCAGGAATCCCATGCAGGCTGGCTGAGCACAACCTAAATATCCTAAAAGGATTCAAGCCAGTCAAGAAGGCTCTTCGACATTTCTCCGAACCTAAGAAACAAGCCATGGGAGAGAAACTAGCCAAGCTATTGGAGGCCGGATTCATCAGAGACATAAAACATCCGGACTGGCTAGCAAACCTGGTGATGGTACCAAAGAAGGACAAATCCTGGCGCTTGTGCATCGATTTGAAGGACCTTAATAAGGCCTGCCCAAAGGATCCCTTCCCGCTCCCCCGTATCGATCAAATCATCGATGCTACCACAGGACATGATTCATTGTGTTTCCTCGACGCATACTCCGACTACCATCGAATTAAAATGGCAGAGCCAGACCAAGCCGCAACGGCATTCATCACACCATACGGCCCATTCTGCTTCAACACAATGCCCTTTGGGCTCAAAAACGCTGGCGCAACATATCAGCGCATGATTCAGACATGTCTGGCAAACCAGATTGGCAAAACAGTGGAGGCATATGTAGACGACGTGGTCGTTAAAACCAAGCATGTCAAAACTCTAGTAGACGACTTGAGGCTCACATTCGACAACCTCCGAACATATGACATCAAGCTCAATCCGAAAAAATGTGTTTTCGGCGTACCAGCCGGAAAGCTCCTGGGATTCATTGTCTCCAGTAGAGGTATTGAAGCTAATCCGGCCAAAATCTAAGCGTTGTCACAGTTGGCTACCCCAACAGACCTCAAACAAATACAAAAATTGACTGGATGCGTGGCGGCTCTAAGCCGCTTTATCTCCTGCTTGGGAGAAAGGCATTACCCCTTTATCTCCTCCTCCGGCGCACCGGACACTTCGAGTGGACGGATGCCGCCACGGCCGGACACAACGAAATAAAAGCCATATTGGCAACAAACCCAGTCCTGGCCGTGCCAAACATTGGCGAACCAATGCTATTATACATTGCGGCAACTCATCAAGTAGTAAGCGCAGTGCTCGTCGTCGAGCGAGAAGTGGACGGACACAAATTCCCCCTTCAAAAGACGGTTTACTATGTGTCCACTGTCCTTACTCCATGCAAATAACGGTACCCGCATTATCAAAAGATAGCGTACGCGGTATTTATGGCATCCCGGAAGCTGCGACACTACTTTCAAGAGTGTTCGATAATGGTAGCCTCGGAAGTACCACTTAACGATATTATAAACAACCGCGACGCGACGGGCCGGATTGCCAAATGGGCCATTGAGCTCCTCCCGTTCGACATAACTTACAAGCCACGGCGAGCTATTAAGTCGCAAGTTTTGGCTGACTTCGTCGCTGAGTGGACGGAAGCCGAACTCCCTAAAGAATACGGCACATATTCAAACTGGATCATGCACTTCGACGGCTCGAAAATGTTGGCTGGTCTGGGGGCTGGCGTCGTTTTGACGTCACCAACAGGAGATACCGTTCAATACGTACTACAGATAATTTATACGGACTCCAACAACGCAGCCGAATATGAGGCCCTTCTACATGGTCTCCGGATGGCAGTATCCATGGGCATTCAACGCCTAGAGGTGCGTAGGGATTCGAACCTCGCGATATCCCAAATAAATGGGGACTTTGATGCCAAGGATCCGAAAATGGCAGCTTATCGCAATGCCGTCCTAGAAATGTGAGCTCGGTTCGAGGGGCTCGAATTTCACCATGTGGCTCGGGAAAACAATCAGGTGGCGGATATCCTCGCCCGCATCGGTGCAAAACACGACGCAGTCCCTCCCAACATATTTCTGGAAAGGCTCTTCAAGCCATCCGTACCATGGGAAGGGGACACCGGTAACAACAGTCCGGACCCGGCCAAAATACCCGATACGGAACTGTCTGACACAATCGGAGGCTACGCCACCGAAATAACACATTCAGCCCAGGAAATAATGGCCATTATTGCCCCGTGGACAGAACCATTTCTGGCCTACCTAACTAGACAGGAACTTCCGGAGGACCAAAATGAGGCACGCTGCGTAGTGCGGCGATCCAAGGCCTACAGGGTCCATGAGGGAGAATTGTACAAAAAAAGCGTTATCGGAGTCCTTCAAAGGTGCATCTCCGAAGAGGAAGGGCGGAACCTTTTGGCAGAAATTCACGCCGGACTCGGCGATCATCACGCTGCAGCCCGGGCTCTTGTAAGCAAGGCCTTCCGTACAGGATTCTATTGGCCAATAGCCCGGGCAGATGCACAGGACTTGGTCCAACATTGCGTCGGTTGCCAGCTCTTTGCAAATCAAAGCCACATGCCACCCACCGCCCTCCAACCAATCCCCATTACATGGCCCTTCGCGGTCTAGGGGCTCGACATGGTTGGACCCCTTAAAGGGGGAACCCACAAGAAAAAATACTTATTGGTCATGGTGGATAAATTCACCAAATGGATAGAGGCTAAACCGGTTAAAACAGTCGAATCCGAACCGGTGATAGATTTCATATCCGGGGTTGTACACCGTTACGGCGTCCCCCACAGCATCATCACTGATACCGGCACAAACTTCATGGCCGACGAGGTAAAACTCTGGTGCAGCAAAATGGGCATCAAGCTCGATCATGCTTTAGTCTATCACCCACAAACCAACGGTCAAGTCGAACGAGAAAATGGTCTTATTATGAGCGGCATTAAACCCAGATTAGTGCGCTCCTTAACGGAGTCTGACACGCACTGGGTAGAGGAGCTTGACTCCGTACTCTGGGGGCTGCGGACCACGCCGAATCGTAGTACCGGATATACACCGTTTCTTATGGTGTACGGCGCAGAGGCAGTCCTGCCCTGTGACATAATTCATGACTCACCTCGAGTGCGCATGTACGAAGAAAGAGAAGCCGAGCTCGATCGGCAGGACAGTCTGGGACACCTTGGAGGAAGAGCGCGATCTAGCCAAAGCCCGTTCCGCATTTTACCAGCAACAGGCTCGCAGATACCAAAGCAGAGAATTACGGGCCAAAACTTATAACGTTGGCGAACTAGTTCTACGGCTGCCGGATAAGAAAAAGAACAAGCTCGAGCCCAAATGGGAAGGTCCCTTCATTATCGACCAAGTTTTGACCGGTGGAGCGTACCGACTGCGGGATGCATCGACTAGTCGACTCGAGCCGAACCCATGGAACGCAGCCAGGCTTAGAAGATTCTACGCTTAGCACCGGACTTTATGTTAGTCCCCTCCCTTTGTCCATTTTCTGCATATGTATCATCTTTCTTGTTTCCCTTTCTTTCTTTTATTTCTCTAGGCCTTCAAGGGTCACCTTGTGCCTCACTCATACATTACAGATGCGCTAGCCGCACTCTTCATACTTGGGGGGCTTCTCTCATAGAAGCTTAAATTATTTACCTGGGCCTCATACCCAACACATGTGTTATACTTCCGCGTGTACCTTTTTTCACCATTATATGCATCGATATGACTTAAGTTTTGGCCAAGCTGGGTTGCCTGGCTCTTGTATTTATGCCCTACGTTCCCGTTAATTCAGCTAGGGCATAAGGGGAGCAACTCTGCGATTGTTACCGCCGGGTCAGCCGGACGTGTACCTCAGACTGGGTGAAGCCGAAAGCTAGCGTTCTTAAGGGAATATTCGGTCGGTGAACAAAAGATGACTTTTATTATCCATATCTGCCCGCAGATGATTTTTCTGTGCTTCTTATCACAGTCCGGACATGCACTTTAGGGCATGCTTACCCAGGGAAAGGAACCCTTAACAGAACTATTCTCCCTGGAAGATGTTTCTCAATACCCATGTAATATAACATAACCAATTGGGCACTTGTCTGATAAAGCACTAATGACCCCTACGCCTGGTCTCCACGCATGCCCCGGTTCTTACATAACCGAGAGGGTATTCAGATACACTCCGGACTGTCGGGTCCCGAGGTTGAAGCGAAAAGGTCCGCCACGACAAACGATCTATAATCCGGCTAGAAGGCATTATACATGTCACTTTAAAATTACATAGTCAATTTGACTGGTTGAATTCCTGTTCAATACCATCCAATAGGTTGTCTAGTCTACAGTCTTGTTGGGAATACTTTGCGCCCAATTCTACTTGGCCGTACACTAAGCTCACAGGGATCTCCTTCCCATCGGGCCCCAAAGGTCCGACTTCGGCCATGTGGTTCGGGTCAGCCTTCGTATATCGTGTCTTCACCATTGCCTAGGCTTCCCTGGCGCCCTGACGGCAGGCCAATATCTTCCATAATCGGAAGCGCCGCCACACTCCCTTTAGCTTTTCTGCAAGCTCTCCAAGGCCTTCGGGTATGGAGACGGATGGCCACAAGGCCTGGGCAACGCCTTGCATCACCTGCCGAACTCGTTTGTGTAGCTGTGAGAGGTCGGCAAGAAGGTCACCCGTTGAACCGGGCAATTCCTCGGTAGGACGACATGTTAGCATACCTACAGACATAACTCTGTCAGCCAACTTCCTCACCGAACTCTTTTTCAAAGTCCGTTCAAGCACTTACTAAATATGGTCGAAGCCGCCGATTTTCCTTAACAGAGTCCGACAGTTGGGCACGAACATATTGTAGTTCCACGCCCAGCTTGGTGTTGGCATCTAGGAGATCATTTTTCTCCTACTTCACCCTCGTAAGCACATTCTCACCGGCCTTCAGCTGGCGTAGGAGCTGTTGCTTATCCGGATTTACTGCAGTGTCATCTGCAATTTTATCGTCAGATCTGCATACACGCCGCATTCTATATGATACTTATCATTTGAAGGATATGTTACCAGAGGGGGTCTCTTTGGGCTCCCCTGCGGCGGCCAGTGCGGCCTGAAGTTGGGCTTTGCACTCTTCCAGCTCCTGGGACAGTTGAGTATTATTTTTTGTAAGAACCTGCATAACAAATGATCCTTAAATCAGTTATCCTAACTGTTTCAAGTCTCGGGGGATACTGATATATATAATCACCAAATTTTCTCACCCGTATGTCTTTTACATACTGCTTCGTGGCTCTGCCTAGACCATTTTGAGCGGCACAGAGGTGCGCATATCCCGAGTTGAAGGCATCCAATGCCTCTTGGGAGAAACAAGCGTCACGAAGAACAGTCCGGCGACGCTTGTGGTTCATGGCACTTTCCACCTCGGAATTGGTGGCGGACAGTTTATCCGCATCCTTTGTCGGAGGAGCACCCGGCGCATGCCTCGTATTTGTTCCCGCCTCCGAATCCGGCCTTGGAGCCTGGCTTGTGGAGGCATGATTGGTAGCCTCTCCGGGTATAGTCCGGTGAGCGCTCTTTTTCCTGAAAAGAAGGCATGGCGTTAATACGCCTCTGAGAATAATGTCTTGCAATAAAGACGGCGTGCCGTACCACTGTGCCGGTGTCTCAATCCGGACTGCGGGTCTTTTTAGCCTGCCTGGCCTCGCGGCCCCTTGTTGGCCAGTCGCCGCAGGCTCGGCCTTCTGCCTCGAGGACCTCCCCTACAAAACATGGCTGTTAACGATGATCAAAAACACACAAGGATGAATCCCTTTTTGAAGTGCCGGGACTTTGGTCTCAGTCACCTGTGAGGATGGAACTAGCCCAGGGTAATCGGCCGTAATGGCCACCAAAGCATTATCATTGCTCGATTGGTAAAACACCCCATCGCCCAGCTCCACAGATATGTCCGGATCCTCTTGGGAGGCCCTGTCGAGGGACCGTCCAGGGTCCTCGGGTTGTGGAGGGGGGTTGTTTATCTCCCTTACAGCCTGGCGCAGTTCTTGCGTAGAAATCGCTAGACTGAATACTTAACTGCGGAAGTATGAAACGGATGGGCGAGAAAAAGTCTCCGCTTACCCAACTCGGAGGATTGTACATAGAAAATCCGCCCTGCGGGTTGACACGAAGGAATTCCTCCTCTTCTCCCTTGTACAAAGTGGATAAGATCTTTATTAGATCAGCAACCGATCCCCGCCCTTTACGACCGTAGCGGGTGGCGTCATCCTCCCCGTCGAAATCCCACATGGGGTGGCCTCTATACTGAAGCGGCTGCACCCCCCGCATGATACATATGGCCATGACCTCAATCATGGTCAATCCGGATCGAGCTAAAAAACTTATCTGGCTCATCAGGTAAAGAACGTCCCTGTCATCTTCCTCCAGGGAGCTCCGTGGACGCCAGCTCCGGCGCTTCTTCAAAGGGGCGTTGTCGAACTTAGGAAGGCCGATCCGAATAGGATCCGGGAGGGGGACGTCTTCTATATAAAACCGTTCTGAAGGCCAGTCTTCGGACATCTTCTTTGGGGTTCCGGACAGGTATCCGGTCCCGGCAACATGCCACACTTCGGCTCCGCCCACTTGATATATTGTCCCCTTCTGAGAACGGGGCACAAGGCAGAACAGCTTCTTCCATAGAGAGAAATGAGCCTCAAAGCCCAAAAACAACTCGCAAAGGGCTATGAATCCCGCGATATGCAGCATGGAGGCAGGCATAAGGTTGTGCAACTGAAGGCCGTAGAACTCCAGGAGCCCCCCGGAGAAATGGATGAATTGGGAATCCGAGCCCTCTTACCAAATAAGGGACAAGGCATACCCGCTCTCCCTTGGAGGGATTGGGAAGGCTCTCCGCTTGCTCTCCGCCATTATAGGTGGCAAGCCCGGCTTGAACCGGGACCATGTACGCTGGGGGAAGAAATCCCTTGGTCTGAAGCATCACAAATTTGCTGTGCGGGACGGAACATCTCTCCCAATCTCCAGGCTTGGAGCTAGGGGAGCGAGAGGAGGAGCTGCATCGACCAGCCATGATGGAATGGATCTCTGTCGGGCGCGCTCCGATGAAGGCTCGCCAAGGGAGGATGGTGTGATTTGGATATGAATCCTCGCCTTTTTAATAGGCGGCTCATTCACATAGCTAGGGGGTTAAATGTGAAAACACCCTGGCTCTTCACATTCGCTCGACACATGGAAAGTGGCCATTATTGGGCGTGGAAGCCAAGGAGTGCAACATTCAGAAGAAACCAGACACTATTTCGACAGGTACACAGAATTTGGAGAGGAACCCGCCTTGCAATGCCGAAGACAATACTGCGCGCCGGACTCATCGTCATTGAAGCCTGGTTCAGGGGCTACTGAGGGAGTCCTGGATTAGGGGGTCTCCGGACAGCCGGACTATATCCTTTGGCCGGACTGTTGGACTATGAAGATACAAGATTGAAGACTTCGTCTCGTGTCCGGATGGGACTCTACTTGGCGTGGAAGGCAAGCTAGGCAATACGGATATGAATATCTCCTCCTTTGTAACCGACCTTGTGTAACCCTAACCCTCTCCGGTGTCTATATAAACCGAAGGGTGTTAGTCCATAGAAGAACATACAATCATACCATAGGCTAGCTTCTAGGGTTTAGCCTCTCTGATCTCGTGGTAGATCTACTCTTGTACTACTCATATCATCAATATCAATCAAGCAGGACGTAGGGTTTTACCTCCATTAAGAGGGCCCGAACCTGGGTAAAACATCATGTCCCCTGCCTCCTGTTACCATCCGGCCTAGACGCACAGTTCGGGACCCCCTACCCGAGATCCGCCGGTTTTGACACCGACATATATCTTAATATTTTTGTATATAAACTTGGTCAAAGTTTGTAAAGCTTGACTTTGACCAAAGCTAATATGTGAACTAAATAAAAATGGAGGGAGTACCTCATTTCCGGTTTGCAGGGCTTAATTCAAACCTCTCACCAACCAAGGTACTCCCTCCGTCCGGGATTTATTAGTCTCGTGAGCAAAGCAGCAAGACCAAGGCATGGCAATAATTAACTGCATGCAGAAGTTTAAGCCTAATTAATTCCAGCAATTTAAGTGGCTGCATGCGTGCCCTCGGCTGCGACTTGTTGCATGCTACTTCGCGTACTGCCTGCAGGCGATTCTGAGTGCCTGCATGCAGCCGGCGGTAATTAAGGCAGCTAACTGATGCGAAAAAAGATATGCTTTAAATCCGTGGAATCATTATTGACAAGGAGGGAGATGATTCGAGTGCACTCGTTTGACCTCCATGCCGGCATGCGACCCAGACGGGACGGGACGGCATAGTCATAATTTCTGTTTTTCTAGTTTTCCACGGCAAGCTGGCGCGCTAAGCCATTATGCATTGAATTCCGATGACCGTCACGCTACCTTCCGGCTATAAGTACTGTTTCCCGGCCTTCTCAGGTGCCACCGTGACCCAACTCGCCATATCCTCATAAGCCCCCACCGGCCCGACGTCGCTCGCCACGTCCGCCAAGCCCCCGCCTGTCCGCGGTAGGCGACGCCGAAGGCGGTCACCGCCGGAAGTAGTGTTCGGGTTTTCACCGGAAGGCAGACAGAGGGAGGACGCATTCTATCTGTCTTTAGATGGAAATAAGGAGATCGAGGAGTTGTTGGAGCGCGACCGCATGGCGGAGGAGCAGGAGTTGTTGGAGCGCGACCGCCTGGCGGAGGAGCATCGTATCGCCGATTTGCACCGCCAGCGGGACATGGAGCAGCAGCGCACCGACGCTCTGAGTCACGAGCAGAGTGCCCGCATCTAGGCCGACTACGTGGAGGCCAGCGCCCGGCAAATAGCCCTGGAGGCTGTCGGGCACGCACGCGTTCGCGAGGCTGATTTTTACTACTAGCTCATCAAGTGGGTTTCCCGCTTGGAAGCCGAAGCTTCGGTGGACCATGCCGGCATGGAAAGGGCCAACGCGCGCGAGCAACGCGCCCTATAGCATCTCTGGCAAGTCCGAGGCAAGGCGGAGGACGCCGGTGCCAGCGTTTAGCATGGACAGCAGATGGCGGCCGGCATCGTCTAGTTAGCTAAGAGTAAGTTAGTACTTGTACGCTACTAGAGTGTTAGTGGGAGTAGATAGTTAACTTGGCTATGATGGTTGTCAATGTGGAAGTTCAGTACTCTATATGTGGATCAGACCTGTTACTTTGGTCTGAATGTTGCTTTCCGTTTGAACGTATGGAATGGGCTGTTATTTTTTTAAATGGGTTGTATTTGTCCTCCAGGGTTTAGAGGTTGACTTGTGGGCCTAGCAAGTTGATGCGTACACAATCAGGAGATGATTGTACATGGAGAGGATGACAGCAGGGACCCGCCAAGGTCATGGCACTACGCAAGCAAGTGCTTCCTTATTTCAAACCAATAAAAAATGGCTCCTCCTAGTGGATTTCTGACAGGTGGGTCCCATGCCATTTTCAACGTAGTCAATAAACGAGAGAATTGCACAACGAGCTGCTGACACCAGGGACCCAGCAGCTCGCCCAGTTATTTTTGTTTTGGGTTAATTTGATAAATGCCACTCCAAATCTAGTGTATCCGAGAAATGCCACTGCAATTTCAAACTTTGAAAAATGCCATTTCATGCCATTTCTAGTGGCATTTTTCAAAGTCTGGAGTGGCGTTTTTCAAAGTTTGCAAACTGCAGTGGCGTTTTTCAAAGTTTGCAAAAATTGAAGTGGCATTTTTCAAAGTTTGGAAATTGCCGTGCCATTTTTATGAATCGCCATAATTGGAGTGGCATTTATCTAATTTGATTTTGAGACGGAAGCAGGGTGTCAACTGGGCTGTGCGGGACACTCTGGCCTATCTAGACAACCTTTTCTTTTATGTTTACCACAGACCAGCCCAGTAGTTTTTTTTTCTTTCTGAAAATGGCTAGCCCAGTTCTTTTGTGATTCGTCAAGTAAGTCGCTTTATCAGGCCTATTGGGCTGCAAATCTTTCAAGACGAGGAGAGCTTCATTCGGCTGGCCGAGAAAATGGCCTATCAGTAATGAGAAATGGGCTGTACATTTTTAAAACACATCAAACCAGCAATTATTTTCAAATATCTTTTTTTCATTTTGAGATTTTAAATTGCATTGATTTTTATGCGTGGACAATTTATTGGATTTTATATTGATATAAATTTATTTTTAAAATTAGTCTGAATGTGACTCAAAATTTAGGGATTAAAAACAGTTCAGACCGCACCGACATATGCAAAAATTCGTATAATTTTTTAACCGCGGCCACAATATGGGCTGTAATGCTAACATAAAGAATATGGGCTCCAAAAAAACCCGTAAGAATTAGCAAATGGGCTGTAAATTATTTGAAATAATGGCAGATGGGTTGTATGCTGTTTTCCACAGATTTGAGGCTTTCCACAGATGGCCTGTATACTGTTGGATGTCCATCCAACGGCCGTCGTGCTTCTTCAATCTCTGCTCTACCTGCTCCAGCCGCTCAAACAAGCGCCGGCGGGACTGCCTGCTCCCTCCTCCCCGCGGCCGGCTGTGCTACCGCGCAGGCCTCACCGCCCCACCGTACTCCCATCGTTGGCCTAGCCATCCCTCTACTCACCCACACCTGCTGTTATTCTCTGGCGACGGCAGACGAACCAGTAAACCCTCGTACAGTCGTACTCCCCTCCGCGTGGGAAACAAAAACAACGGCCTAGTCTTCCCTGCCTCCGTGTCGTTCCCTTCCTAGGCCTTGCTGTCCTCCACCGCCCTGGTGCTCTCGGCGTGGCGTGGTCAGCATGGTCAATGACCGACATGCATCTGAAGTGGACTGTACGTGGAGAGGCTGACAGCTGGGTCCACGGCCGCACGCAAGGAAATGCCTCCTTATTACGCGCTAAATAATGATTTCCTCCACTTGACATCTGGGTCCCACCGTAACGGCCTCTGTATTTCGCGAAAAAACGTTACCTCCGCTGATAGCTCGGACCCACCAGCTATATCTTCGCACGCAAGGAAGTGCCTCCTTATTACGCACAAAAAAATGAATACTCCCCCTCTTAGCTGGGTCGTAGTATAGTGGGCCTACTAAGTTGACGGGGACGAAGGGCTTTGTCAACTTAGTCAATATGCACGATTCTAGCTCGACTGACCGTACGATGTCCATCCAACGGCCGTAGTGCTTCTTCAACCTCTGGTCTTCTTGCTCCAGCCGCCCAAAGCAGCGCCGGTCGTGCCGCCTGCTCCTGCATCCCGTGGCCGGCTGTGCTGCCGCAGAGGCCTCACCACCCCCATACTACTCCCACTGCTGGCCAAACCATCCCTCCACTCCACTCACCCACACCCCCTGTTATTCTGCGGCGACGGCAGCGCAGCCGAACCAGTGAACCCTCGTACTCCTCTCCGCGTGGGAATCCACTACCACGTCTTCCCCGGCTCCACATCATCCCCTTCCTAGGCCTCGCTGCCGTCCACCGCCGTGGTGCTGTCGGCGCGGCGTGGTCAATCTGGTCAACGACCGAATCCATCAGAAGAATACTGTACGTGGAGAGGCCAATAGCTGGGTCAACGGCAGCCGCAAGGAGTGCCTCCTTATTACTCAGAAAATAATTATTCCTCCACCGGATAGTAGGGATCCACCGGACGCCCACCAGTATATCGCGAAAAAATGTTTTCCCTTGACTACTGGGACCCACCCAACGGGACACCGTATTTCACGAAAAAAACGTTCCCCCTGCTGTCAGCTCGGACCCACCGGAAGTGCCTCCTTATTACGCACAAAAAATGAATACCCCTGCTAGCTGGGACCCACCTTGGTGGGAGGCTGACTTGTGGGTCTACTAAGTTGACGGGGATGGAGGGCTTTGTCAACTTAGTCAATATGCATGATTCTAGCTCCAGTGACCGTACGATGTCCATCCAACGGCCGTAGTGCTTCTTCAACCTCTGGTCTTCTTGCTCCAGCCACCCAAACCAGCGTCGGTCGTGCCTAGTGCTCCTGCCTCCCGTGGCCGGCTGCGATGCGGCGGAGGCCTTACCGCGCCCTACTACTCCCACCGCTGGCCAGGCCATCCCTCTACTCACCCACACCCCCTGTTATTCTGCGGCGACGGCAGCCTCACACCGCAGCAAACCAGTGAACCCTCATAGTCCTCTACGCGTGGGCATCCATTGCCGCGTCTTCCCCGGCTCCTAGCCGTCCCCTTCCTAGGCCTCGCCGTCGTCCACCGCCCTAGTGCTCTCGGTGCGGCGTGGTCAATGTGGTCAAGGAACGGCTTCCATCGGACGTGGACTGTACGTGGAGAGGCTGACAGCTGGGTCCACGGCCGTAGCAAGGAAGTGCCTCCTTATTACTTGCAAAATAATTATTCCTCCACCTGATAGCGGGGACCCACCGGACGGGCCGCCGTATTTCGCCCCCTGACTGTTGGGACCCACCAGCTACATCTTCGCACGCAAGGAAGTGCCTGACAGTCGGGACCCACATGGTCGAAGCGTACGTAGCGTTGTCATTCTGGTCGCGAACGTGTACGTACATATATACTGGTGGATGTAGAGGCGCGCACGTGTCGTAGTAGAGGAGGCCAGGGTGCAAGAAAGAAAATACGGCCACGTATGTGTACATACGGGCGGGGTCTCGAACGCCTACTCACGCATACGTACGCCGAGGGCTCGTTGACATGGCTGGGTCGGAACGGAGAAACAACATCGTCGTCATGTTCATGGGGAGGCAACAAAATGCGTCGTGTTCATGGAAAGGCAACGGAATGTGTCGTGTTCATCAGGAGGCAACAGAACGCGTGGGAGCCAACCGGCTGGGTCGGAACGGAATGCGTGGTCGTGTTCATCGGGAGGGCTTGGACTGAAGAGGTGATGGAAACGAGGCCTGGCGTACCGCACAACGGAGGAAATGGACCTCCTACGTTCGGAAAGGGGTCCTATTGATCGGGAGGGGTCCGGCATACCGCAAAACGGAGGAAACGGACCTCCTATGGTCGAAACGGTGGTCTTGTTCATCGGGACGGGTGTGGCGTACCGCAAAACAAATGAAACAGACTTGTGTTGGAGCGCTACGGTCAAAACGGGGGTCCTGTTCATTGGGAGGGGTGTGGCGTACCACAAAACGGGTCTCCACGGGATACTATTCATCTCCACCGTCGACCCCCTCCAGCCTCCACCTGCGACTCTTCATCCACTGTCGACCTCCTCCAGCCTCCACCTGCGACTGTTCATCCACGGGCTCCTGTTCATCCAGCCCCCACCGCGCGCTACTCCACCGGCTACTGTTCAACCAGCCCTCTCCACGGGCTCCTATTCAACCACCCCTCCACGGGCTACTATTCATCCTTCCCTCCACCGTCTACTTTTCTTCCTGCCCTCCACGGGGTGGTCCTATTCATCCAGCCCTCCACAGGGTCCTGTTCATCCAGCCCCAACCGGCTCGATCGATCGGGGTCCTGTTCATCCAGAGGCAACACCACGAGGTCCTGTTCATCCACCCCCACCGGGACTGTTCATCCACCCCCCCCCCCCGCAACGCTCACTAGTCATCCAAAGGCAGCATCGATCGGCTTCAGTTAGCAGTAGTAGCGAAGGAATGGCTCGATCGGGTTCAGTTAACAGCCATCGATCGATGGCTCGGGTTCAGTAACACGTAGCCTGCAGTGCAATCGCTCGGGTTCAGTTAGAGCTCAACGCCTCGCTCGAGTTCAGTTAGAGCCAACACCTCGCACACACGCGCGTACATGTACGAGAGAAACGCGCATCGCTCGGCCCCCGACCTCCCACCGTAACCGGGAACTCCCGGAATTTTCCTCGCCCTCGCTTCTACCACAGTTTTTTCCGTCATGGAAGGCCCAAAGAATGTCATGCAGCTGCGTCTCCGGCCCGCCTAGGACGAGAAGCCCATTTTCTGTCATGATTTTTTGTCATAGAAGTAGGAGCCCACCACATCTATGATGAAACCGGGTTTTGTCACAATTATCGTCATAGAACTGTCATATGTATGATAGAAAAAAATTTCGTTCGGCCCAAAATGTCACGGATATATCTTTTTTTGTAGTGCTACCACTAAGGCCCCTTATCCAAACTGGCTGCCCGCCGCGTCCTCTCACTCTCCCCCTCACACTCTCTCATCACCTTTGTCGCCTCCGTCGCCCTCGCCACCGTCGCCGTCCTCCTCCTCCACCCCAAGGTCGATCCCTCCCTCCTCCTCCTCCTCCTCCTCCCTCTCCGGCGCCGGCGGCCCCCTCCTCCTCCTCGCTCTTCACAGCCGGCCCCCTCCTCTCCTCCCTCTCCGGCAGCACCCTCCTCCTCCTCCTCCTCCCTCTCCTGCTCTCTCTTCCTCCCCCCTCCTCCTCCCTCCTGCTCTCTCCTCCTCACCCTCCTGCTCTCTCCTCCTCCTCCTCCTCCCTCCTCCTTCAATTCCCCTCCTCCTCCTCCTTCCTCCTCCTCCCCATTTCTATAAATAGGTTTTACTTTTTGTTAAATGTAGGTTTTTGTTTTTAGTAAATGTAGGTTTTTTTAGTAAATGTAGGTTTTTAGTATATTTTGTTTTTAGTAATTTGAATAAGTAATTTGAAAAAAATAAGTAAATGTAGGTCTTTTGAATAGAATAGGAAATTTTTAGAAATTTTGAATAAGTAAATTTGAATAGAATAAAATATGAAATTGAAGAAATAAGTAAATGTAGGTCTTTTGAATAGAATAGGAAATTTTTAGAAAATTTGAATAGAATAGGAAATTATAAGTAAATTTGAATAGAATTAGCAAATGTAGCTTATGGAGTTTCACTATGTCCTAAGATGATGAACATAATGTTTTTGTTTATATTTTGTTTTTCCAGAAATCAAGGAGCCCTGCATCATCCCCGCCGTCATCCCCGTCACCGACCCCCTCCAACCTCGATCGACGTGAGACCACCCACCTCATGTTCAAATTGGAAAACTACTCGTACTTTGAATGCTCAAATTGGAGAGCACTATTCTTATGGGGTTTTTGTTTTTTCATAAATCAAGGAGCCCCTCCATCATCATCGCCGTCGTCCGCGTCACCGACCCCCTCTGACCTCGAGGTGACACCTGCCAAATCTCCATGTCAATAAGAGTCCTATAAGACATTTTGAAATGTTTTTTTATATTTTGAACCATTGAAATGCAATGACCATCAAGTTTGAATGCTCATATATATGATGTAGAGATAAACATGCATATCTTGTGTTGCTCAAATAGGATATGTGCTTGCCCAAGTGGTCGGCCATGTTTGCAGGTTACACCTCCGAGTGCCCTATGTTTTGCCAGAGTGTTGATTAAATTATGTTTCGGTAAATTTCAAGCGCTCGATATGTCCTTTTTTAGCAAAGGTCATGCTAGATTTTTCCGTGAATTCTGGCATGACTTGTGCTAGAACATGTAAGAAATATCGAGTGGCCTGGATTTTCTAGAAAAATAATTAAACGACATTTTGGGTTGACTTTAAGTCTGTCGAGGCTTCATCATCAACGGTCGAGAAATCAGTGAGGGAGTGTATCCACCATATATGAGAGAGGACGAAGAATCCTGACTGTTGTCGTGGGGGTCATTTCTCCTTCTTCGGGTGCTAAACCTTTGTTATGCACTAGGGGAAGGAGGAGTAACGACCATCACCAGCGGTCGCAAATGTCAGAGAGGAATCAGTGAGTGAGATCGAGTCTCCACCACATATGAGAGGTCGAAAAATCCCGACTGTTGTCGTGGGGGTCGCTTCTCCTTCGTTCCCGTGTGCTAGACTCGGCAGACCGATAGTCAACCCGTGATGAATAATAATGATCTATTTTAGTATTTGTAGTACATATATTGAATTGTACAAGTTTAATCTTTGAATTATGAACCTAGGAAATGTCATTATCAGATGAAGAAAGTCTCCCGGGGGAGTGGGACTGGTGCAACGATGACCGAGGTGTATGCGACAGGCCTCACCTGGACGAAGGTCAGCGCTTCTGCATTAAGCTCCATGAGACCTTCGATGTTGAAACGGTATGCAACGGCGACAAGTTGTTTTTTCGTAATTAAGCATGACTTCAACTATTTCAACGTGTAATTTTCATCTTTTACAATTCGAGTAGTTTATCCCATGCCATGCCAGACGCTATGTCTTGGATAGGGTGGATTTTGAAGACCAAGAGAATTCTGAAACTAAGAAAATTCACCTAAGGACCCATCATTGTATGGATTTTGAAGTAAATCTATACAATTCTGAGAGCGTAAACCATTTTGGTTGCACAAATTGGGAAGCACTTTGCAAGATGTATGGTTTTTATGAGGGTATGCTTGTCACCATGGATCTTGGTGATCCTGACGTCGACCAAGACAATATGGACATTTGGGTCCTTGTTGATACGCTTCCAATTCGACCGCTATGTGAGTTTCCCAAACATAGTTATTAACTAATTTATATTGTTTATTTCAAAATAGTTGACAGCTTATTTCCATTGACAGCTTATTTTCATTCTTCAAACAATGCACGGAAGATGATAGACAGAACCTACAACACCGATGGCTCTGAGTTAACTTATCAGGAGAAAAAACATCTAATCGCATTTTGTACTAATCTTGAGAATTACAATATCTATTATCAAACTCCTCCACATTATGGTCAATACGTGCCACTAGTTCACGTGTTAAACTACGGTAACATCCATGGAGATGCCATGGTAAGATTTTTTACTATTACGACATCCGTGCATATTTTGCATAAATTCTTTTAAAACTAAACTACATTGATAACTACGAAGTTATTACTATGTTTTTCAATAGAAAATCCCGAAGGATTGTGTGCCTGATCTGATGTATCAGAATGGTCGCCTTGATGTTTTGAACATACGACCAGGTCATCCTACGAATCACACCTATCCATATCAGAATTCTAAAACCAGTGAAGACATGGAAATCAATGAATGGAAAAAATGTATGAAGTGATAAGGAGGTACTTGGAAGCAACATTATGCGAAAGGCAAGAATTGGAGACAGGATAATCTCCATTCTCCATAATGGAGATTCAATGCCTATCTTGTTATGCTATTTTACCTAAGAGAAGGTAGTAGGTCCTAGCTAATAATACTCATGATCATGTGCTAACAACGAAGTAGGATTGGTTAGATGACTATGATGATGATGTGGAATTGAGTAGAAGTTGTATGATCGATGATGATGAGTATGACTTGTTATTATGATACCAATGATGAGTTATTTATTATTATGATCGATGATGCATGCTGCTAACTTGTTATATGAGTATGATGAGTTATTATAGATATATCAGTAGGTGAAATGAACATGGATTAGATTCAAGTGGAGGAAACATGTGGTGCACATCGAAAGTACTACAAATGCAAACTAGAACAAGTTTGGATTAGAGTAGTACTTTTGACATGCACCACATGTTTCCTCCACTTGAATCTACTCCACTTTCATCTCACCCACTATTATATATAATAACTAATCATGGTCATAAAATCATATGATGAAAGTACTGTATATAAAACCACAACGAAAATAAGCTGTATTTTTAAAAATACAGGAAAGTTAGCAGCAGCGCTTTTCAGAAGAAAAGCTACTGCTACTTACTACTAGCAGTAGCGCTGTCCCAATGAAAGTGCTACTGCTAACTAGGTATAGCAGTAGCGCTCCTTTTCCAGCGCTACTACTACTAGTTAGCTGTAGCGCCTTAGTGGTAGCGCTCGTACAAACGCTACTACTAGCTATAAAACAAGCGCTACTACTAGGGTTTTCCCTAGTAGTTATAGGGGATCATTTGTAGCATTTTTCTATAAATAATAGTGTCGGACCCAACAAGGAGCTAAAGATAGAAACAATATTCCCTCAAGTTCTATCGACCACCGATACAACTCTACGAACACTTAATGTTTGCTTTACCTAGAACAAGAATAAAACTAGAAGTACTTTGCGAGAATAAAAATACGAATAAATTGCAAGATAATGAAAGTTAGTTGTTTATTAGAAATCTTTTGTCACACAAGAAAGTTATTTGTCCCTTGGTGATCAATAACTAAACCGGTAATCATTAGCAATTTTATATGAGGGAGAGAAATGAGCTAACATACTTTCCGTACTTGGATCATATGCACTTATGATTGAAACTCTAGCAAGCATGCGCAACTACCAAAGATCATTAAGGTAAAACCCAACCATAGCATTAAGTATCAAGTCCTATTTATTCCATATGCAACAACCCCCTTATTCAGGCGTAAGCTTCTGTCACTCTAGCCACCCACCATAAGAGAATCATGAACATATTGAAACACCCTCTAGCAGGGACCCCTCACATTTGCGCGACATGGAGGGCACCGTAGGACAGCACCAAAATAAAATATACAACTAAAACCAATCATGATCATCCATCAACCCATAGGACAAAAATAGATCTACTCAAACATCATAGGGTAACCACATATCATTGGATAATAATATATAGTGTTCAGCACCATGTTTAAGTAGACAATTGCAGCGGGAATAGAGAGCTTAATTACACCGCTTCATAGAGGGGGAGAAAGTTGGTGTTGACGATAGCAAGGTTTTTGATGTAGATCACCGTCATGAGCCTTGCCCCGGCGGCACTCCGATGCCACCGGGAGAGAGGGGGAGAGAGCCCCCCTCCTCCTTCTTCTTCCTTGGCCTCCCCCCTAGATTGGAGGAGGGTTTCCCCTCTAGTCCATGGCCTCCATGGCGGCGGAGGGGCGAAAGCCCCTCTGAGATTGGATCTATATCTCCGTTCTCTTCTGTTTCACGTTCCTGTTTTTCAGCCCTTCACCGTTTCTTAAATTCCTGGAGATCTGCAACTCCGATTGCACTGAAATTTTTAAATAGTTTTTTTCCATAAATTATCTTTCTTGTGGTGAAAGAAGGGTCACAACCGACTTACGGGGTGCCCACAAAGCACCACTGCGTGCCAATGGGGGGAGGCCACACCCTGGTATCTCGTGGAGGCTGTGGGCCTCCGTTTGCGTTGATTCTACCTCCCAAAAATCACATATATTGCAAAATAATTCTCTATAAATTTTTGTCGCATTTGGACTTCGTTTGATATGGATATTCTGCGACACAAGAAACATGGAACAAATAGGAACTGACACTGGGCACTGGATCTATATGTTAGTCCCAAAAAATAATATAGAATGTTGCCAAAAGTATATAAAAGTGGTATAATATTGGCATGGAACAATCAAAAATTATAGATATGATGGAGACGTATCAAGTGTTTACATACCCTTGTAGACTGAGAGTAGAAACGTTCTAACGAACGTGGTTGGAGTAGTCATACTTCCTTCGCAACTAAATCTGATCAAGCACTGCAGGAAAGGCACCTCCGAGATATGCACATGTATGGCTCAGTGATGTCTCCTTCTCCTTGATCCAACAAGCAAGAGGGAGAGGAAGATGGGGTCTAGGCTAGTAGCACAACGCCGAGGTGGTGGAGTTTATGGTGCAATTCCTGCAGGGCTTTGCGAAGCGTCTACAGAGGAGAAGTTAGGAGTAGCCAGAGGGGAGGCACCAAGGGGTGGGATGGCTGCTGCCCCTTATGCCTCCCCCAAGCCCTAGGGCTGGCGTCTAGGGGGGGACTTGGTCCCCCTTCCTTATTTTGGGGCTAGGGTTTCCCCTAGGCGCATCGGCCAAGGGGGCTATGGCGCCCAGCCCATGTAGGGCTGGTGCGCCACCCCTTGGGTCCATGTGGACCCTCCGGGAAAGGTGGTCCCACTATGGGACCCCCGAAACATTCTAGAATCCCTCAATACAAATACTGAAAAAACCGATCATTTCCAGAACCCTGAAAACCACTTTCCTTATATGAAACTTTATGTTCGGACCATTTCGAAGCTCCTCTTGATATTACGGATCCCATTTAAGACTCTAAACTATCGTAGGTCTCACCATTATGAATATCCCATTACTACCCTAGCGTTACCAAACATTAAGTGTGCAACCCTATGGATTCGAGAACATGCGGACATGATCACTACAAGAAAAAGGCACATTCGTGACATTTTGGGCCAGATGAATTTTTTTCTGTCATGCTTATGACACTTCTATGATGATAATTGTGACAAAAGCATGTATCATCATAGATGTGGTGGGCTCCTACTTCTATGACAAAAATCATGACAAAAAATGGGCTTTTCGTCCTGGGCAGGCCGGAGACGCAGCTACATGACATTCTTTGGGCCATCCATGATAGGAAAAATCATTGTAGAAGTGAGGGCGAGGAAAATATCAGGGAGTTCCCGGTTACGGTGGGTCGTCGGGGCCGAGTGATGCACGGAGGTTTGTGCGGTTCTCTCGAGTACGTGCGTGTGTGTAAGGCATTGGCTAACTGAACCCAAGGGAACACCCGTTACTGAACCCGAGCGATGGATCCCTTGGCTGTTAACTGAACCCGAGTGACTCATTCGATACTGACTAAACCCAAGCAATTCCTTCGCTGCTGCTGCTAGTTGAACCCGAGTGATCGATCACTGCTAGTGCTTACTAAAGCCGATTGAGCCCCCGTGCGAGACGTAGCCAGCCCGTGTTGGGTTGCCTCTCGATGAACAGTGACCATTGCTACTGTGCGCGCGGTATGTAGAACAAGTCGAGACGTGGTGAGTCGAGCCCGTTGGTTGGTTGTGGATGAACAGTTCCCGGTGGGTGTTGGATGAACAGGAAACTGTGGTAGTAGGTTGCCGTGATCCAGGTTTGCGTGCATAACTTGTGCTTGGACTACCACATATGCCATGCCGACATTGAGTGTGAGGATTTTAAGTACTTCCTCACGGGCGACAAAGTCAAATTTGTTACTGTGGACTTTACGAACGATAGTAGAGTTTTGAGTCGGATAGGCGTCGTTGTAGGCCAGCCCTTCGACCTCCAAAATAATTGGCTGGTGCCCTACCGTCATCCTTCAATGTTGACCCTGGCAGGAGCCATGGTTGATCCTTCGTACGGTAAACTGACGGAACCTCCGCCCGAGTTTCATCTTACATTGAAGTTGAATGTACTAGATAGAGACCACATCTAGTACACTGCAATGGATACCTTTGTTTCAATATCTACAAGGGTTGGACGAAGAGCGAGAGCCAAGTGTGCTATTCAAGCAAAGAAGTATTGGCCAAGAGGAAGAGGGACAAGGACGAACTCGAGCACGTGGACGAGGTGTACGAGTAAGGTGGCAGTGTCTCTTCTCATGGTGGTTCCAATCTAGTGTCTACCGGATTAGTTGCTTAGTTTAATTTCAGGGTGCTTAGTTTTATTTGAGGGGTGTGTTGTGCTGAGCCCCCAGGAGAACTATGTTATGTTCCTTCTTGTTACATTAACTCTTCAGTACGTACACACTAGTATTTCTTACAGTTCATGTTGTAGTTGGTAGTAATACCACACGTTTCTTCACATTATATACTTACAATATATATGGCCAACATCATATAGCCAGCAGTTTGCTGTACTATTAACCACACTATAAGCATGCCACATACGCAGAACACTTAAATGAGATATGTAATTCTAAAAAGAACACTTAAATGAGAGAAGTTTACCCAAAAGCATGAAGGAGTTTAGTTGTCAAAGAATTAAATAGGTATGTCAATTTCTTTAATAGACTTTAGCACCCCATCTAAGCACGTATTAGCTCTTTTAATAGTACTATATGCACAATTTGGCGACAAGCGCTCTCTATATGTACTGCCTTTTTTCTTTAATTTAATCTTGTTAGTTTTGCTCCATGGCGCAATCCATCAATACTACTACTGTACAAAAGTATACATTTAAAAGGCTAGAGGGCGGGGCAGTCTCGCTTGGTCGGTTTCACAAGAGGCGAGGGCCTTTGTGATTTGATGGCTCATTACTACTAGAAGGCGGGGCCTTGTGATTTGACTACTCATATAAATGTTGCTGACGACCTAAGGAGGAGCAAAGAACCGTGCGGTATACTCAAGTTTTCCACTAGAGTACTAGTATGGCGGAGGAGCACGAAACACGGCAGCCCAGTGCGATATGGTGAGAAAAAAGATATAATTTGCTAGTCCTCGATCCCACGGCGCCGCTCATCGTTAGCATTGTTCTATTCATGCCTCGCAGAGAACGTGACATGTGCGGCGAAACACACGAAGCAAAAGAAGAAACACATGAGAAAAAGAAAAAGGAAGATTACCCCCCCCCCCCTAGAAAAGAAGGAAGACACACACACAAGTCTAAGGCGCTGCTGTCTACTACATGAAGGGTTGCTGGCGGTTGAGTCGTAACTGCTTCTTCATTGCCTCCACGACCTCCATCTCCTCGTGCACCTCCTCCGCCATCTTCTTCATTCTGTCCATGACGCAGGATTTCCCGGCGTGATCCTTCATCATCTATTCCACGACTGCATTACGTACATTGACAGCAGTCGGGTGCTCGATGCGGAGCTTCGCCAACTCCTCCTTCTGTTCCATGACGAGGGCGTGCAACATCTTCACCGAGGAACTACTCTTATCATGCAACTTCTTCCAGCCGTGTTCTCCTCCTTCAGCAGGTCGAGCTCATGGCGGAGCTTCGCCTTGTCCTCCTGGAGTTGCAAGATTTTGTCAGTCCCGTTCTTACCCATGGCAAGGCTCTCCTTTAGCAGCATCACCAAACCGGCGGTCAACCCCCCTACTCATTGAGGTCAGCGCGCATGGCGTTGAGGCTCTCCTTCAGCAGCTCCACCAAGCCATCGATGAACTACTTCTACTTATTGAGCTGATCGGGCATGTCGTTGAGGGATAACGACTCCAGCACCGCTAGCTCCGCATGTTCGCCTCCACGTCTAGGGCTGTAACGCCCTCGATGCGGCTATAGCTCCCATGTGTCGAGGCACGACTTAGAGACATAACCGCATTGAAAGCAATGTCGCAAGTCAGGCAATCATTACAACATCCCATGTAATATATAATAAAAGGGAAAGAACATAGTTGGCTTACACTCGCCACGTCACATCAGAGTACATAAATAACATCCATCAAACAGACACTCATGGCCCGACTACGGCGCCAAAATCGAAAAGAACCCAACATGCGACAAGGACCTGAATCGAACCCCAACTGGGCAACACTACTGATCATCGGGAAAGGAAACATAATAGCGCTGAGAGTCCTCGTCGAACTCCCACTTGAGCTCGTACTCGTCACCTGGAGCGAAATCACCTGGACCTGCATCTGGAGTTATAGTATCTGTGAGCCACAGGGACTCAGCAATCTCGCACCCTCGCGATCAAGACTATTTAAGCTTATAGGAATGGATAAGGCAAATATAAGTGGAGCTGCAGCAAGCGACTAGCATATGTGGTGGCTATCTTATACGCAAAAGAGAGCGAGAAGAGGAGGCAAAGCACGAGCGAGAATCTAGAGGAACAACCTGCGCAAACATAACTCCAACACCGTGTCCACTTCCCGGACTCCGCCGAGAAGAGGCCATCACGGTAACACACACAGTTGATTCATTTTAATTAATTAAGGTTTAAGTTATCTACAACCGGACATTAACAAATTCCCATCTGCCCATAACCGCGGGCACGGCTTTCGAAAGTTCAATCCCTGCAGGGGAGTCCCAACTTAGCCCATGACAAGCTCTCACAGTCAACGAAGGAATAGACCTCCACCCGATACACACCGATCAGACTCGGTAACCCAGTACAACAAGACAATTCGACAGGTTAAAACAAGACCAGCAACACCACCCGCTGTGCCGACAAATCCCGATAGGAGCTGCACATATCTCGTTCTCAGGGCACACCGGATAAGCTAAGCGTACGGGAGCCAACGTAACCCAAGTTGCCGAGGGACGGCCCCGCACGGTGCTCTAGTTTGGACCAACACTCAGAGGAGCACTGGCCCGAGGGGGGGTAAAATAAGATGACCCTTGAGTCTGCAGAACACAAGGGAAAGAAAAGGCTAGGTGGCAAATGGTAAAACCAAGCTTGGGCATTGCTGGAAAAGCTTTAATCAAGGTGAAATATCAAGGGGTTCCCATTATAACCCAACCGCGTAAGGAACGCAAAAATCCGGGAACATAACACCGATATGACGGAAACTAGGGCGGTAAGAGTGGAACAAAACACTAGACAAGAGGCCGAGCCTTCCAACCTTTACCAGATATATAGATCATTAAGATAACATAGCAATATAATGATATCCCAACAAGTAAATAAATGTTCCAACAAGGGACGGCCTCCAAACTTCACCTGCAACTAGCAACGCTATAAGAGGGGCTGAGCAAAGCGGTAACATAGCCAATCAACGGTTTGCTAGGACAAGGTGGGTTAGAGGTTGACATGGCAATTAGGAGGCTGACAAGCAAAAGGTAGGCATCGTAGCATTGGCATAGCAAGAGCGAGCAAACTAGCATAGCAAAGATAGTAGTGATTTCGAGCGTATGATCATCTTGCCTGCACAGTTGTCAGAGTTGACTGGATCCTCACAAGAAAACTCAACGGGCTCCTCGGTAGCGAACTCGTCTCCCGGCTCTACCCAACAAGACAAACAAGCAACAAGTATACAATCAACCACGTGCAAGACCAAGCAATATGATGAAATGATGATATGCTATGCGGGATGCGATGCGGGATGCAAAATGCAAGATATGGCAGGAAATGCATGAACCTGGCGTCAACATGGAATTCCAAGGGTGCCACTGGATAGAGGGTATGAAATCTCTTGAAAACGATATAAAGATCATTGGAATCGGAGTTACGGTTTGGAAATGGCAAGCGTTTTAAGATATGACACCGGTCTGCGATTTACAGCAAGTAGGCATCTAAATGCAACAAAATGAACATGCTACAGCCACCAAACATGACAAAAAAATACATGGCAGGGATGCACACAAGATTCTTAACAAAAGACTAGCACTGAGCCATGGCCAATTCATCCATTATGAGGTTCAAACAAGCATGGCAAAAACGCAAATGCAAAACAGATTCCAGACTTGGTGAAATTAACACTTGTCCGAAATTTCAGATCACGATGCTCTCTTCGGAGCAGCAAAACAACATGATACATGATACTCAACAAGCTTAACAAAAGTCCCAAAGTGACCTGGGGCCCAAAGGGATCACAAAATATATTAACGGGCACGCAAACATAGCTAAAACACAATCAGTTTTCAGACTTAGTGAAAACTGAGACATGCTGAAATATAACTCACGAAGGCATGTAAACGAGCTCGATGCACTCACCACGGTGCAAGTCATGGCAAGGCAAGCATACAGCCATTAATAAGGCACAAAATAAAAGCTATACATGGCAAGAACAATGTCATAGCATACACGGATCAACTACAACAACGCCGGCAAAATCGCAAATGAGTTGACGATCTGCCCAGATTCACCACGAAGCAAAAGTAGAGCTCGATTGACTCAAGCTAGGGTGCTCCATAATTGCAAACAAAGACATGGATGGATAGAGAATAATATTATTAACAAAACTCCTTTACTGATCATCCACAAAAGAGGCACGGATCACTAGGAAACAAGCTGGACATATGGCATCATGAACTAAAATATCCCAGACTTAGTGAAAACAACCAAGTCCCTGAAAACAGATTTACCGGGTGCCTCTCTTTGCAAGCTTGCACAAGTCACCACACACATCCTAAAAATGCATGGGTTGCACCTCTGCAAAGAAGACAAAATTCTTAACAAAACATATGAAGGACTCACAGGCATAGCGAGCACACAATAATCATGGCAAAAATGACAAAAGTCTAAGATGAGCTAACGGATCTGACAATTAACTCACGAAGCCTCCTTCTAACAGCATTTTGTGCATCAAGATGAGCTTAAATGAAAATGATGCAATGGAATGAAATGATGTAATCGTCGAGACGAACATTTTGATATATCATATGTCCAAAACGGAGCTACGGATGCAAAGTTACGGGCGGTCAAAGTATGCATAAAAAAATTAACGGAGAGAGACAAAGTCAACCGGCTAGGGTTTTCTTTTCCCAGATCTGAGATCCGCACGGATTGCGAGGATCGCCGGGGAGCTCGCCGGAGTTCCTGTAGATGACGGCAGCCGGCGAGGGAGAAGTGGCCGGAGCAGCGGGGAGAGGCCGGGGCCGGCGACGAGGTGGAACGGCGGCGAGGCGGCGAGGTGGGCGCCGGCCTCCGGGCGGCGCGGCGAGCCGGGCGGCCGCGGCGGAGTTCGCCGGAGCCGGGGACTGCGGCAGCGCGGGAAGGACGGCGGCGAGCGGCGTGGGAGGCGCGGCCGGTCGGCTCGGGGAAGAAGGGCGCGACATCTCGCGGGCTGGGGAGGGCCCCGCGTGGGCCTGCGGGCCGGCGGCCGCGGCGATGTGGTCCTGCCACGTGGCGCGTCGTGGCTGGCGGAGGCGGGCGGCGGCGGACGCGTCCGGCCGGGGGCGGACGTGTCCATCGGTGGCGGAGATGTTTTTTTTTTGACAAGGGTTTGGACGGGGAAGAAGATCCGAATTTGGAGGGGGCTATTTATAGGCATAAGTGGAGCTAGGAGAGTCCAAATGAGGTGCGGTTTTCGGCCACGCGATCGTGATCAAACGCTCTAGGACACGGAGCAGAGTTTGGTGGGTTTTGGGCCAAATTTGAGGGGTGTTGGGATGCAACACACACGAGGCCTTTTCGGTCCCTCGGTTAACCGTTGGAGTATCAAACTAAGTCCAAATGATACGAAACTTGACAGGCGGTCTACCGGTAGTAAACCAAGGCCGCATGACAAGTCTCGGTCCAATCTGGAAATGTTTAATCCCCACACACGAAAGAAAGCTAGAAATGACCACCGGAGGAGAACGAAGCGCCGGAATTCAAAACGGACAACGGGGAAAATGCTCGAATGCATGAGATGAACACGTATGCAAATGCAATCCACATGATGACATGATATGAGATGCATGAAAATGAAAACAACACACGGAGACAAAACCCAAACCCGAAGAAATAAATATAACTTAACGCCGGAAACGGCAAGAGTTGGATACAAATAGGGAAATTTACATCCGGGGTGTTACAAGGGCGCTGCTGGGAGCCCTTGCCTGCGCGTGAGAGATCTTTCATTGTCTCTGTGAGGTGGCGAGCCCTCACTTTTTTCCATGGCCTTGGTCGCCTCTCCGTTGTTACGAGTAGTTTTCGACCTAGAGCTCTGCACACCGGCTGTGGCAAGGACGAATGAACAAGAAAGACTTATGAGGAGGAAGGTAGAGTGATTTTCGGCTGGTAGTTCCCCTTTTTATAACCTAGTACTAGCACTAGTACTAAAACCTCCATAGTGGGAACATGTTCAGGTTTGATACATACTTGGTGTGAGTAGGTTTTCCTTTACTTATACTACATTGGAAAGTGATGGGAACAAGCTAAAGATTAATTGATGGTTTTGGTTTCGAGGCCCGAAACGGCTCCCATGAATTTCCTAGTACACAAATTTCATGTACTACTAGTCAAATGCAGTGGCACATGTCAGTGATGTAACTGGTCGTACATGTCAGACCAAGCCGATGTGTGTCACTTCGGTGAGACACGGGTCCAACCGACTGTCTGTTGGTGCGACCGACTGTAAGTATTACACGATGGAGACTTCTGGTTGTGGCTTCGGGTGATTTTCACGACCAAGGATTCAAAAACTAGGGATAAATCGATCACCATCTTTTTCCAAATGACCAAGTATTTTCACATGAATACACTACATATAGATGGAGTGATTGTCATGGTTGCAAACCGCGATGGCACCGCAAGTTCACTGCAGCAACAACCGAGTAGGTCACTTCATCACTAGCGGGGAAGGAGGGTAGCTTACCTCGCCTACGATGCATGCCCAGCGACATTGCCACAGTTGGTACCACGATTTGGCTTCTCCTACGGCCCATTTGAACAGTTGCACCGACTCCTCATGCCATTCCACAGGCATGCGCGTTCTCTCCTCCGCAGTCGACTCCGTGAATATGATATCTACCATTAGCCCCAACTTGAAATCAATGCGATGCTGCCCGATGCAGATGTATCTCAGCATCTCTCCCCTTGGACCGACTTTTGCCTCCACCTTGTGCTTCGCCAGGTGCAGATCCTTCGAACTTGTCTCCAATCGATGTGACGCTTCCTCAATCCGATTTGCCCTTGCTGCCCACCACCTGAAATGCAGCCCTGGCATGTCCTCTGCCGCCACCGACCTGTGATTCCATAGCAATGGATCCCCTCTGAAACACATGTGGATTTCGGTCAAAGGGGGCTGTGCTGCGGGCCGCAGCGAGAGGGCAGCCCATGGGATCCTGGGATCTAAGGGATTATCCATGGCGGGATCCGGTGGGCGAGGCGGGGAGGTGAGTGTATGCACTGGGAGAGCCCTACGAGGCTAAGATAAAGATAACACTACTTCACTCCGTCCATATTTAAATACAAAGGCCACCAACAGTAACCCAGGTAAAAGTTGATCATCCTGCCTGCGTCCTGGCTTATTGGCCCCCTTTTTATTGTGCCAATTTTGACCAAAATATTAACTAAGAAAATGTTAATGCATGTCACCAAAAATTATATCATTGGAATCACATTTGAACATAGTTTTCGATGACATAAATTTTTATGACATGCATAAATATTGTGTTACTTAAAATTATGGTCAAAATTGGCACGAAATATGAAGGAGACCAATGGAAGTAGTAACCCATGATTTAACTACTCGCATGCATGCAACGGAGTAGTAATGTCTTTCTCAACTACTTCCTCCCTCACATCCACTCAATTTGCATGCACTGTATTAATTGACCATCAATGAAGTGAACGACTTTACACGTGTCAAATTATCACATCGGGTGGATCTTTGTACAAAAATGTGTCCCACCATGTACCCGTGTGTGTGTGTGAGTGAACGAGTGTGTGAGTGCACATATTTGCTTCATGCATGTGATGCCAGTGTGCGTGAGAGAGGACGAGTACACTCTTCTAGAACCAGCAGCACGTCACTGAGATCAATCCACACAACAAGGTCGCGACAACGCCTCCACATGTGCCACATGGCTTCATGGATTCCCCCACATCATTTTAATCATAACATCTTAACTGAAAAAGGGAGATACATTGTGTAGCGTGCCATCGGAATTCTAATTTATGTGTTTTGCAAATACTGGAAGTACTAGTAAGGTACGAGTGCATCGCACGCATGAGATTTGGCAGCCAAATTATTAACAAATACCACACTATAGCATGTAAGCTTTCAGCCATATATGCATGATGTAGACATTCGTTTAATTCTTATAGTTCATATCATTCAAAATCAATTAGTTTTTTTAAAAGCTAATCTATTTTATGATTCATGGAATTGTGCGTTGTAAAGCATAAAGTAAAAACAAATAATGGCAATTCAACTAGAAAAAAATGTTTGGGAAATTATGATACGGAAGATTCTACAACAAAGGAGAAGTACTTGTGATTTGAGGTTTGTGCATTATGCTTAAGTTCAACCATGGAGTCTTCTAGATTGTACATGTGGCAGAATCTGGTGGAATGTAGATGATATCCAATGGCCAGTACTTCTCGGATTTGCCATCTCTGCACCGTCTTGTTGGCTTCATCCAACAACCATCTTTCAAATTTATTCACACTCATTTTTTGTACACATCATCTAAAGCCATTCTACACGCTCATTTTTGTACAAGTGTGCTCCACCGTGCACCCGCATGTTTGTATGCGGGAACGAGTACGTGTGTGCACCTCTTCTCTTTCGCACACATAGTCTGTGTGTGAGAGAGATACTAAGATATGGTGAGGGAATATGTGTAAATGCAATTTGCGTGAAGGAGAGGCCTATATACATACATGTATGTGCATGGGGCCGGGGTGATATACGAGAAGGGAGGGGAGGGGTCGA
Organism: Triticum urartu; assembly: GCF_003073215.2. Classification (NCBI taxonomy): domain Eukaryota; kingdom Viridiplantae; phylum Streptophyta; class Magnoliopsida; order Poales; family Poaceae; genus Triticum; species Triticum urartu. The sequence goes on along the minus strand of NC_053023.1, from coordinate 317,909,163 downwards.
CCGCACGAGATATCGATAGAGATATATAGAGGGAAGAGCTCTACGAGCATACAAGCACTAGGATATGGAGGGTGGGGTGCTGGAAGATGATGCGAGGGGCCAAGTGGAGGGAGACTATGAAGGAGTGCACAAGTGCGAGATCGATATTTAAAGAGAGGGGCGAGAACGTGCGTGGTTGCGCAGTTGCGAAGCCATGAAAAATAAATGGGCTAGGGGACCAAGCATTACTAATCCTTTACGGGGAGGGCCAATTCATCAATTTAAACCATTTTACCAGCAATTGATCTACTAATCACATTCACATTAGCCTCAGTATATCACTACTGCAGGATGCTGCTAACGCGACACTACGATCAGAGACCCTTCGACAAAACTGTGTGCGATGCAATAATCACAAACGGTGGTGTAAAAGAACCATCAAAAAGGTGCAAAACGTTTGCAATGGCAGAGCCATCAAACACGGTTCAGATTTTAGTTGCATGTGTGATGCAGGGCATACAGTTCAGTTCAGAGAACTCTTTGCGATGAGGTGGAACAAAAGAAACAGCCAGCTAGATGAAGGCGTGTGCGATATACATCATATGGTTCACTCGGATGAAATGTTTGTGATGAGGAGGAGCGATAGAAACAGGCAGCTAGATAAAGGTGTGTGCTATTAAGGGCACACGCTTTAGAAGGATTAACTATTTGCGATTAGGCAATAGAACAGAAACGGGTCAGCTAGATCAAAGTGTTTGTGATTGATGGCATACACTTCACACGGATGAACTGTTTGCGATTAGCCACAACAAACTGAAACAGTTAGATAGATCAACGTGTGTGCGCTAGACGGGCACACACATTCTAATTAAAAGAAGCGTGCGCGATGGTAATAAGGAGCGCGCACGGTTGTTGGAACAAGACGTGTGCTAACATTGCCTATTGCGGTGCACCCTATGGTGCAAACGCCACGTACGCGGCTGAGAAGGCGTACGTGCCCATGTTACGCCTTCCAGGAATAGCGCTGCACTTATAGCCGTCAGTAAATTTTGAGCCCGTGTCCCGTCACATTCCAAATTGCAAACCTGTTCACACTAATGAAAACCTAAACGGTTTCCCAGTTAGGAGTGTATTAGTACTCAGTTATAAATACTATGTAACGCCCTCGATGCGATTATATCTCCCACGTGTCGAGGCACGACTTAGAGGCATAATCGAATTGAAGGCATATGTCGCAAGTTAGGCAATCTTCACAACATCCCATGTAATATGATAATAAAAGGGGAGATAACATAGTTGTCTTACACTCGCCACGTCAATCAAGTACATAAATAACATTACATCATCTAAACACTCATGGCCCGACTACGGCGCCCAAAATAAAAGATAACCCAACATGCGACACGGTCCCGATCACCCCCAACTGGGCACCACTACTGATCATCAGGAAAGGAAACGCAGTAACGTTCATAGTCCTCGTCAAACTCCCACTTGAGCTCAAGCGCGTCACCTGGATCGGAATCATCAGGCCCTGCATCTGATGTAATAGTAATCTGTGAGCCACAGGGACTCAGCAATCTCGCACCCTCGCGATCAAGACTATTTAAGCTTAATAGGAAAGGCAAGGCAAATATATATGTGGAGCTGCAGCAAGCGACTAGCATATATGGTGGCTAACCTTATTCGCAAAAGAGAGCGAGAAGAGGAGGCAAAGCGCGAGCGAGAAACTAGAGAGCAACCTGCGCAGACATAACTCCAACACCGTGTCCACTTCCCGGACTCCACCGAGAAGAGGCCATCACGGTAACTCACACGGTTGATTCATTTTAATTAAGTTAAGGTTCAAGTTATCTACAACCGGACATTAACAAATTCCCATCTGCCCATAACCGCGGGCATGGCTTTCGAAAGTTCAAATCCCTGCAGGGGAGTCCCAACTAAGCCCATGACAAGCTCTCACGGTCAACGAAGGAATAGACCTCCTCCCAAGATGTTCCGATCAGACTCGGTATCTCGGTTCTTCAAGACACTTCGACAGGTTAAAACAAGACCAGCAACACCGCACGAATGTGCCGACAAATCCCAATAGGAGCTGCACATATCTCGTTCTCAGGGCACACTCAGATGAGACATCCTACGAGTAAAACCAACCCTCAAGTTGCCCTGAGTTGGCCCCGCAGTCTACTCGGTCGGACCAACACTCAGAGGAGCACTGGCCCAGGGGGGTTTAAATAAGATGACCCTCGGGCTCCGGAAACCCAAGGGAAAAAGAGGCTAGGTGGCAAATGGTAAAACCAAGGTTGGGCATTGCTGGAAAAGCTTTAATCAACGCGAACTATCAAGGGGTTCCCATTATAACCCAACCGCGTAAGGAACGCAAAATCCGGGAACATAACACCGATATGACGGAAACTAGGGCGGCAAGAGTGGAACAAAACACTAGGCGAGAGGCCGAGCCTTCCACCCTTTACCAAGTATATAGATGCATTAAGATAACAAGATAATATAATGATATCCCAACAAGTAAATAAATGTTCCAACAAGGAACGGTCTCCAATCTTCACCTGCAACTAGCAACGCTATAAAAGGGGCTGAGCAAAGCGGTAACATAGCCAATCAACGGTTTGCTAGGACATGGTGGGTTAGAGGTTTGACATGGCAATTTGGGAGGCTTGAAAGCAAATGGTAGGCACGTACCATTGGCATAGCAAAAGAGCGAGCAAACTAGCATAGCAAAGATAGTAGTGATTTCGAGGGTATGATCGTCTTGCCTGCAAAGTTGTCAGAGTTGACTGGATCCTCGAAAGAAAACTCAACGGGCTCCTCGTTAGCAAACTCGTATCCCGGTTCTACCAAAACAAGACAAACAAGCAACAAGGACACAATCAACCACATGCAAGGATCAAACAGGATGATGCAAAGATGATATGCTATGCGGGATGCGATGCGGGATGCATATGCAAGATGTGACAAGGAAAGGATGAACATGGCCTCAACATGGAAATCCAAGTGTTCCACTGGAAAGATGAGATGAAATCGCTTGAAAACGGTATAAAGAACGCCGGAATCGGAGTTACGGTTTGGAAATGGCAAGTGATTCAAATATGGCACCGGTCTGCGATCACAGCAAGTAGCCATCTAAAAGCAATGAGATGAACATGCTACAGCACTCAAACATGACAACAAAATACATGGCAGGGATGCATTCAAGATGCTTAACAAAAGTCTAGCACTGAGCTATGGCCAATTCATACATTAACAGGTTCAAACAAGCATGGCAAAAATGCATATGGTAAACAGATCTCACACTTAGTGAAATTAACACTTGTCTGGAATTGCAGATCAGGTAGCCCTCTTCGGAGCAGCAAAACTACATGCTACAGGACCTGAACATGTTTAAGTAAAGCATGGCATGGAGCTACTCAAAGAGATTAACAATAGTACCTTAGTGACCTTGAGCCAAAAGGGATCACAAAATACATTTGCAAGCATGTGAACATAGCAAAAACATAATCAGTTTTCAGACTTTGTGAAAACTGGCACATGCTGAAACATAACTCAAGTAGGCATGTTCACGAGATCGATGCACTCACTACGGTGCAATTCATGACAAGATAAGCATACATCTATCAAGAACACACAAAATGCAAGCTATACATCGCAATAACAATAGCATAGCACGCACGGATCAACTACAACATCCTCGGCAAAATCGCTAACAAGTAGACAATCTGCCCAGATTCACAAAGTAGCAAAAGTAGAGCTCGGTTGACTCAAGATAGGGTGCTCCATAATTGCAAACAAAGACATGGATGGATAGAGCACTACAATATTAAGAAAACATCCTTACTGATCATCCTCAAAAGAGGCATGGAGCACTAGGAATCAACATGGCCATATGGCATCATGAACTAAACAGCTCAAGGACACTGTGGAAATGCTAAGTCCCTGAAAACAGAATTACCAAGTGCCTCACTTTGCAAGATTGCACTAGGAACCACACACATCACAAAAATACATGGGTTGCACCTCTGGAATGATGACAAAACCCTTAACAAAACATATGTAGAGCTCAAGGGCATAACATGCACACAATAATCATGGCAAAAATGACAAATATGCAAATGGAGCAGCAGATCTGACAATTATCTCAAGTAGCCCTCTTCTAACCGAATTTCGGGCATCAAGATGAACTCAAATGAAAATGATGCAATGGAATGTAATAATGTACTCTCGGAGATGAACATTTTGATATACTATATGCCAAAAACGGAGTTACGGATGCAAAGATACGACACGATGAACAGGAGCACTTGGATTAGGGTTTCAAGAGAAAAAGTCAACCCGAGGAGATATTTTCAGATCTGGATCGCACGTGGATCGAGGTACACCGAAGCACTGTTCACCGGCGGTGAGGGAGCTCGCCGGAGCTGACTAGCCGGCGAGGCGGCGACGAGGCGGCGGGCGGCGCCTGGGGGGCCGGCTCCGGGCTCCCGCGGGCCGCGGTGGTGGGCGATGTGGTGGCGACAGGTGGCGGTGCCTCAGTGGCCGCGGGCAGCGGCGGCGGCTTGTCCGGCCGGATCGGACATGTCGGGCGCGGTGCGAGCGGATTTTTAGGGTTTTGGACGAGGGGGGATCCGGATTTGGAATGGGGGAGGTATAAATAGGCCTAGAGGAGCTAGGAGAGTCCAAATGAGGTGCGGTTTTCGGCCACGCGATCGTGATCGGACGCTCTAGATGATGGAGCAGGTTTAGGTGGGTTGTGGGCCAAATTGGAGGGGTGTTGGGCTGCAACACACACGAGGCCTTTTCGGTCCCTCGGTTAACCGTTGGAGTATCAAACGAAGTCCAAATGGCACGAAACTTGACAGGCGGTCTACCAGTAGTAAACCAAGGCCGCTTGGCAAGTCTCGGTCCAATCCGGAAATGTTTAATCCCCACACACGAAAGAAAGGTGGAAATGACCATCGGAGGAGAACGAAGCGCCGGAATGCAAAACGGACAACGGGGAAAATGCTCGAATGCGTGAGATGAACACGTATGCAAATGCAATGCACATGATGACATGATATGAGATGCATGACAACGATAACAACACACGGAGACAAAGACCCGAACCCGAGAAAATAAAATAACTTAACGCCGGAAACGGCAAGAGTTGGAGTACAAACTGGGAAAGTTACATCCGGGGTGTTACAACACTCCACCACTACGAAAGGATCTCGTCCCGAGATCTAGGACTGAAAGAATGCCGGGTACTCAGAACGGAGGTGATCCTCGTGTTCCCAGGTAGCTTCACAGTCGGAATGGTGTGACCACTTGACTTTGAGAAATTTGATTGACTTGTTGCGAGTCTTGCGTTCAGTCTCTTCAAGAATATCAACTGGGTGCTCATGATAAGAGAGATCTTCTTGGAGCTCAATGTCCTTGAAGTTGATGGTGCGGTCAGGAGTCTTGAAGCACTTTCGAAGCTGAGAGACATGGAACACATCATGAACATTTGCAAAGTTTGAAGGAAGCTCGAGTTGATAGGCAAGATTGCCTCCCTTGCTGACAATCTTGAAAGGTCCCACGTATCTGGGGGCAAGCTTCCCTTTGATACCGAAGCGACGAGTACCTTTCATAGGAGAGACGTGGAGGTAAACATGATCTCCGATCTCGAAAGCCAAATCACGGTGCTTACTGTCATAGTAGCTCTTCTGGCGGGATTGGGCTGCTTTGAGGTTATCTCGAATGACTTTGCACATTTCTTCTGCCTCTGTGATTAAGTCATTACCCAAAAGCTGACGTTCACCGGTTTCAGACTAGTTGAGAGGGGTACGGCACTTCCTGCCATACAGAATTTCAAATGGGGCCTTGCCCGAACTTGCTTGAAAACTGTTGTTGTAGGAGAATTCAGCATAAGGAAGACAATCCTCCCACTTCATGCCGAAGGAGATCACACAAGCCCTGAGCATATCTTCAAGAATCTGGCTGACACGCTCGACTTGACCGCTAGTTTGAGGATGGAAAGCTGTGCTAAAGTGGATGTTGGTGACCATGGCCTTCTAAAAAGAATCCCAAAACTTCGAGGTAAAGATGCTGCCACGGTCTGAAGAGATCACTTGTGGAATACCGTGCAGAGAGACAATCCGAGAGGTATAGAGTTCCGCCAATTGAGCTTCAGTGATCGACTCTTTGATAGGTTGAAAGTGAGCCACTTTAGTGAGTTTGTCGATGACAATGAATATAGCATCATTGCCACGTTTGGACTTTGGAAGCCCAGTCATGAAGTCCATTTCAATGTGGTCAAACTTCCATTCTGGAATGGCAAGAGGTTGGAGGATACTAGCTGGACTTTGGTGTTCTGCCTTCACTCTTCTGCAGACATCACATTCATTCATGAATTAAGCAATCTCGCGCTTCATTCGAGTCCACCAATAAGCCTGCTTGAGGTCCTGATACATCTTCATGCTCCCAAGGTGGATGGAGAGGAGAGAATTGTGAGCCTCGTTCATGATCACTTTACGGAGGTCACCTTTGGGTACAACAATATGATCCTCGAAGAAGAGAGTGTCCTTGTCGTCAAGGCGGTAGCACTTGTACTTGGGCTGACTCTTGGCAATCCCAATCTTCACCTTTTTCACCATAGCATCAAGAAGCTGGGCTTGGCCAATCTGGTCTTCCAAGGTAGGAGAGACTTGAAGGTTTGCGAGGAAACCTTGAGGAACAACTTGCATATTAAGTTTGCGGAAAGCTTCACAAAGCTCGGGTTGATAAGGCTTGAGAATAAGACTATTGCAATAAGCCTTCCTACTCAATGCATCAGCAATCACATTGGCCTTGCCTGGAGTATACTCAATACTCGGATTATACTCTTGAATCATTTTGACCCATCGAGTTTGCCTGAGGTTGAGATTAGGCTGAGTGAAGATGTACTTGACACTCTTGTGATCAGTGAAAATGTCCACTTTTCTTCCCAATAGAAGATGTCTCCAAGTCAAAAGAGCATGCACAACTGCCGCCAACTCGAGATCATGAGTGGGGTAGTTCTTCTCATTAGGCTTCAACTGGCGAGAGGTATAAGCAACAACTTTCTTCTCTTGCATCAAAACTGCGCTAAGACCTTGGAGAGAGGCATCACAAAAGACCTCGTACGGCTTGGATTCATCAGGCGGAGTCAGAACTGGAGCAGTGATCAATTTCTCTTTCAAAGTGTTGAAAGCAATGTCACACTCCAGGGACCAACTGTACTTAACGTGCTTCTGAAGAAGATTAGAGAGAGGCTCCGCGATCTTAGAAAAGTTTTCAACGAATCTTCGGTAATAGCTTGCGAGACCGAGGAAGCTACGGAGTTGCTTCACGTTCTGAGGAGGTTCCCAATTCACAATTGTAGACACCTTCTTAGGATTCACGGCAATGCCCTTGGCAGAGATGATATGACCAAGATAAAGAACCTCATTGAGCCAAAATTCACACTTGGAGAACTTGGCGTAGAACTGGTGTTCCCTGAGCTTATCGAGTACCAAACGCAAGTGCTTGGCATGATCTTCCTTGTTCTTCGAGAAAACCAGAATGTCGTCGAGATAGACCAAAACGAAGTCATTGGTGTAGGCGTTGAAGATGAAGTTCATCATGCGAGAGAACGTCAGAGGAGCGTTGACGAGGCCAAAAGACAGGATAGTGTATTCGTATGAACCATAGCTTGTCCTGAAAGCCGTCTTGGGAATATCTTGCTCACGGATTCGAATCTGATGATAACCCATACGGAGATCAAGCTTGGAGAATACTTGAGCACCTTTGAGTTATTCGAACAGCTCATTGATGTTGGGAAGTGGGTATTTGTTCTTGATGGTCTTCTTGTTCAATGGACGGTAATCAACACAAAGTCGGTCCGTTCCATCCTTCTTCTTCACAAAAAGAACACCACAACCCCACGGAGAAGAGCTAGGCCGGATGAGACCCATTTTCTCTTGAATATCGAGTTGCTTCTTCAGCTCCTTCAACTCTTCAGGTCCGAGCTTGTAAGGACGCTTGCACACGGGTTCCATGCCAGGCTCAAGATTAATAACGAATTCAACTGGCCGGTGCGGAGGCATTCCTGGAAGCTCTTCTGGAAAGACGTCTTGATATTCGCAAACGACTGGAATTTGTGAGATGGCATCCAGTTCACCCTTCTCATTGAGAGAAAACAGACGGATGGTATCATCACGAGCGGCAAAGACAATTACATCCTCAGACGAATGAGTCAATTGAATCTGCCTGGCAGCACAATCAAGATGCGGCTTGTGCTTAGAAAGCCGATCCATTCCGAGAATAAGATCAATATCCGAATTACCAAGAACCACCAGAGAAGAGAGAAACTTGTAATCGCCCAACGTGATAGAGATATCGGGAGCAACCAAACTAGAAGTCAAAAGCTTGCTGGGAGAAACAACTTGCATGACTTTGGGCATGATTTCAGTATCAACATTGTGCTTCGATGCAAAAGGGCATGACAAAAAGGAATGTGATGCACCAATGTCAAAAAGAACTTTTGCTGGAATATCATTAATAGGAAGGTTACCCATGATGACATCTGACGAGTCCTCTGCCTGAGCTGCATTCATCAAATTGACCTTGGCGTGCTTGGGGTTATGCTTGACCACTGCTGAACTTGCCGATCTGACAGGAGGAGGAGGAAGAAGACGCCTCTGGTTGAAACACTTGTTGGCATAGTGACCCTTCTGTTGGCACTTGTTGCACGTGACCTCTGAAAGCGGATGGTGGTACGGAGCACTCGATCTTGGAGCTTGAGACGAAGTCTTGTTCTGAAAGCCAGGGTTGGGTGGGGGGGAAGATCAACTGCCACCTTTGCTCTTCTGCTGATACGGCTGACGGAATGGAGGAGGAGGAAGCCAATACTTCTGCTGCTTGGCCACTTGAGTAGAGGAAGAAGGAGTAACATCTCTGACTCGCTTCTTGGAAGCGTCACACCTCAACTGAGCGGCCTCTTGCTTCAGTGCCATGTTGTAGAACTCATCGTATCTCAACGGCTCAAAGAGAACAAGAGCTAGCTGAATTTCTTCTCTAAGACCACCCCTGAACTGGTATATCATGCTCTTCTCATCCGGGACGTCCTGCTTGGCAAAGCGGGTGAGCATGTGGAAAACTTGTTGTAGTCATAGACAGACAAAGAGCCTTGCTTCAGGTTGCGGAATTCCTCATGCTTGCTTTCAACCACGCTCTGAGGAATATGATGAGCTCGAAAATCTTGATGGAATTCATCCCAGGTGATAACACGTCCACCTCTGGAATCCTTGTACTGCTGGAACCATTCTGCAGCTTGATCTTTGAGTTGGAAGGAAGCGAACTTGACAAAGTCCTCAGGCCTGACCTTACTGCACTCGAAATGCTTGCACAGATCCACAAGCCAATCGTCAGCATCGGTTGCCTCAACAAAATTGCTGAAAGTCTTTGGCCCGTTAGCAAGGAACTGGTTGAGTGTAGCAAAGTGATTCTGATTGTTGCCTTGATTCCCTTGGTTGCCTTGATTGCGCTCTTGAAGAATTTGCATGATCAACTGTGTGTTTGCATTGGTTGCGGCCATCACAGCTTGCCATGCCTCCGGAGGAGGTGGAGGTGGTGGCGGATCAGGATTCGGAGTCGTGCGCGTTGGAGGAGCCATCCTGAAGAGGTTGACATCCATTAGCACATTGATAGACAAATATTGAAGCTGAATCCAACGGAATGAAAATTGCAACATATAGTCTTCACATCCGAACAAAATGAACGAATGCATTCCTCTTGAAATGGTCACATATCCATAAATTGAGAAGCCACGTACAATTAAGGTAGAGAAATAAATCAACAAGGTACGGATCAAGAATGAATAATCGGTAAGAAATCCCAATATCAAACCAATATCCATGGAAGAAGAACTAGAGCTACAAGAATTCCCACCTATGAAACTCTGAACCTTTCCGGTTATGCAATAAGGTGTTGGGGATACAGGGGAAGCATAATATCTCACCCAAATCTAGCAAATCCTACATCCAGCTGTATCCATCCTTCAACACATAACCAAGAATCCTTCGGAAACCATCTACCTCAACCTTCGAAAAGCATCCGTTATACAAGTTATGGCGATACTCCCGAACTCCCGCCCCAGTACTGGGTGGCGTCGAGGTTATCTCACCAACGAACTGCATAAAAGAGATTTTCGATGTCGGTGTACTAAACTCAGGTATTCCAGAACTGCAACGGTAAAATTATGATGACAACACCTCAGAGCTCAACTCCCCGGGACACTTCCACTAAACCCCAGACAGACATAACTCCAACACCGTGTCCACTTCCCGGACTCCGCCGAGAAGAGGCCATCACGGTAACTCACACGGTTGATTCATTTTAATTAAGTTAAGGTTCAAGTTATCTACAACCAGACATTAACAAATTCCCATCTGCCCATAACCGCGGGCACGGCTTTCGAAAGTTCAAATCCCTACAGGGGAGTCCCAACTTAGCCCATGACAAGCTCTCACGGTCAACGAAGGAATAGACCTCCTCCCAAGACGTTCCGATCAGACTCGGTATCTCGGTTCTTCAAGACACTTCGACAGGTTAAAACAAGACCAGCAACACCGCCCGAATGTGCCGACAAATCCCGATAGGAGCTGCACATATCTCGTTCTCAGGGCACACTCGGATGAGACATCCTACGAGTAAAACCAACCCTCAAGTTGCCCCGAGTTGGCCCTGCAGTCTACTCGGTCGGACCAACACTCAGAGGAGCACTAGCTCGGGGGTGTTAAATAAGATGACCCTCGGGCTCCTGAAACCCAAGGGAAAAAGAGGCTAGGTGGCAAATGGTAAAACCAAGGTTGGGCATTGCTGGAAAAGCTTTAATCAAGGAGAACTATCAAGGGGTTCCCATTATAACCCAACCGCGTAAGGAACGCAAAATCCGGGAACATAACACCAATATGACGGAAACTAAGGCGGCAAGAGTGGAACAAAACACTAGGCGAGAGGCCGAGCCTTCCACCCTTTACCAAGTATATAGATGCATTAAGATAACAAGATAATATAATGATATCCCAACAAGTAAATAAATGTTCCAACAAGGAACGGTCTCCAATCTTCACCTGCAACTAGCAACGCTATAAAAGGGGCTGAGCAAAGCGGCAACATAGCCAATCAACGGTTTGCTAGGACATGGTGGGTTAGAGGTTTGACATGGCAATTTGGGAGGCTTGAAAGCAAGTGGTAGGCATCGTAGCATTGGCATAGCAAAAGAGCGAGCAAACTAGCATAGCAAAGATAGTAGTGATTTCGAGGGTATGATCATCTTGCCTGCAAAGTTGTCAGAGTTGACTAGATCCTCGAAAGCAAACTCAACGGGCTCCTCGTTAGCGAACTCGTCTCCTGGCTCTACCCAAATAAGACAAACAAGCAACAAGGACACAATCAACCACGTGCAAGGATCAAACAGTATGATGCAAAGATGATATGCTATGCGGGATGCGATGCGGGATGCATATGCAAGATGTGACAAGGAAAGCATGAACCTGGCCTCAACCTGGAAATCCAAGTGTGCCACTGGAAAGATGAGATGAAATCGCTTGAAAACGGTATAAAGAACGCCGGAATCGGAGTTATGGTTTGGAAATGGCAAGCGATTCAAATATGGCACCGGTTTGCGATCACAGCAAGTAGCCATCTAAAAGCAATGAGATGAACATGCTACAACACTCAAACATGACAACAAAATACATGGCAGGGATGCATTCAAGATGCTTAACAAAAGTCTAGCACTGAGCTACGGCCAATTCATACAGTAACAGGTTCAAACAAGCATGGCAAAAATGCATATGGTAAACAGATCTCAGACTTAGTGAAATTAACACTTGTCTGGAATTGCAGATCAGGTAGCCCTCTTCAGAGTAGCAAAACTACATGCTACAAGACCTGAACATGGCAAAGTAAAGCATGGCATGGAGCTACTCAAAGAGCTTAACAAAAGTCCCTTAGTGACCTTGAGCCAAAAGGGATCACAAAATACATTTGCAAGCATGTGAACATAGCAAAAACATAATCAGTTTTCAGACTGTGAAAACTGGCACATGCTGAAACGTAACTCAAGTAGGCATGTTCACGACATCGATGCACTCACTATGGTGCAATTCATGATAATATAAGAATACATCTATCAAGAACACACAGAATGCAAGCTATACATCGCAAGAACAATAGCATAGCACGCACGGATCAACTACAACATCCTCGGCAAAATCGCTAACAAGTAGACAATCTGCCCAGATTCACAAAGTAGCAAAAGTAGAGTTCGATTGACTCAAGCTAGGGTGCTCCATAATTGCAAACAAAGTCATGGATGGATAGAGCACTACAAGATTAACAAAACATCCTTACTGATCATCCTCGAAAGAGGCACGAATCACTAGGAATCAACATGGACATATGGCATCATGAACTAAACAGCTCAAGGACTTAGTGGAAATGCTAAGTCCCTGAAAACAGAATTACCAAGTGCCTCACTTTGCAAGCTTGCACTAGGCACCACACACATCACAAAAATACATGGGTTGCACTTCTAGAAAGATGACAAAACCCTTAACAAAACATATGTAGAGCTCAAGGGCATTACATGCACACAATAATCATGGCAAAAATGACAAATATGCAAATGGAGCAGCAGATCTGACAATTATCTCAAGTAGCCCTCTTCTAATAGCATTTCGGGCATCAAGATGAACTCAAATGAAAATGATGCAATGGAATGAAATAATGTACTCTCTGAGGTGAACATTTTGATATCCTATATGCCAAAAACGGAGTTACGGATGCAAAGATACGACACAATGAACAGGAGCACTTGGATTAGGGTTTCGAGAGAAAAAGTCAACCCAAGGAGATATTTTTCAGATCTGGATCGCACGCGGATCGAGGTCCACCAGAGCACTGTTCACCGGCGGGGAGGGAGCTCGCCGGAGCTGACCAGCCGGCGAGGCGGCGACGAGGCGGCGGGTGGCGGGCGGCGCCGGGTGGAGGCGGCGGCCGGCACCTGCGACTCGGGCGGCGGAGTGAGGAGGACGCGAGGCAGCGAGCGGCACGGCGACCGGCGAGGTGGCGGCGCATGGCGATATCGGCGCGGTCCGGCCGGGCGGAGCGGTGCCGGACTTGGAGGAGAAGGGCGGCGGGGAGGCGGGCGAAGCGGGCGGCGCGCGCGGGCTTGGGAGGCCGGCTCCGGGCTCCCGCGGGCAGCGGTGGTGGGCGACGTGGTGGCGACAGGTGGCGGCGCCTCAGTGGCCGCGGGCGGCAGCGGCGGCTTGTCCGGCCGGATTGGACATGTCGGGCGCGGTGCGAGCGGATTTTTAGGGTTTTGGACGAGGGGGGATCCGGATTTGGAATGGGGGAGGTATAAATAGGCCTAGAGGGAGCTAGGAGAGTCCAAATGAGGTGCGGTTTTTGGCCATGCGATCGTGATCGGACACTCTAGATGATGGAGCAGGTTTAGGTGGGTTTTGGGCCAAATTGGAGGGGTGTTGGGCTGCAACACACACGAGGCCTTTTCGGTCCCTCGGTTAACCGTTGGAGTATCAGACGAAGTCCAAATGGCATGGAACTTGACAGGCGGTCTACCAGTAGTAAACCAAGGCCGCTTGGCAAGTCTCGGTCCAATCCGGAAATGTTTAATCCCCACACACGAAAGAAAGGTAGAAATGACCACCGGAGGAGAACGAAGCGCCGGAATGCAAAACGGACAACGGGGAAAATGCTCGAATGCATGAGATGAACACGTATGCAAATGCAATGCACATGATGACAAGATATGAGATGCATGACAACGATAACAACACACGGAGACAAAGACCCGAACCCGAGAATATAAAATAACTTAACGCCGGAAACGGCAAGAGTTGGAGTACAAATTGGGAAAGTTACATCCGGGGTGTTACATACTACTACTCCAACATGGCTACACATTCCTCCTCAACTCCTCATCCACAAAAACAAACAAGTCACTCATCATCGTTCCCTTGCATCAGCCATGGTCAGCATGAGTTTTGGGTCAAGAGATTGCCACTAGGGAGATGCGAGCATGCAAGCAGAAGCATGAGAGATGTCCCGCCTTGCCACGAACGCAGCCGGCATGTCCCACCGCGCGGTCGTAATAGCATAGAGGTCCTGCCGCGCCGCCAAAGAAGCACGGAGGTCCCGCCGCGCCGTCGATGCGGTAGACTGGTCCGGCCATGCCGCGAAAGCAGAAGAGATGTCCCACCGTGCCGCGAATGCAGCAGAGATGTCCTCCCGTGCCACAGCGGTGTGGGAAAATTTCTTGCGAGTAGGCGAGGACTCTTACAGGCCCATGCATGCGATCATCCATAGCCAGATGGATCAGATCTCTGGTTGGGCGAGGTTGCAGGACGACATGAAAGCCTATGTTGAACAGGCTAACGGCGTCATGCGTCAACAAAATGAGAGCAATGTGAAGCTCCGGGCCGAGCGCGACCTGCTGAGGGCGAAGATTGTCAGAAGTGCGGAGCAGTAGGAGGAGACCATTGCCTTGTTGAAGTGGACTGGCGTCATCATCGAGAAACTTATGGACGAGAATGACATTGTAACGCCCTCGATGCGGCTATATCTCCCACGTGTCGAAGCATGACTTAGAGGCATAACCACATTGAAAGCAATGTCACAAGTGAGGTAATCTTCACACAACCCATGTAATACATAAGGGAAAAGATACATAGTTGGCTTACAATCGCCACTTCACACAATTACATGAATAAAGCATTACATCATCCAATATACTCATGGTCCAACTACGGTACCAAAATAAAAGAAGAACCCCAAATGCGACAAGGTCCCCGATCGACCCCAACTGGGCTCCACTACTGATCAGCTAGAATGAAATGACACAAAGGACAAGATCTTCATCGAGCCCCTCCTGAGCTTGATTGCGTCATCTGCACGGACTCAACGGCACCTGCAGACTGGTTTTGGAAGTATCTGTGAGCCACGGGGACTCAGCAATCTCGCACCCTCGCGATCAAGACTATTTAAGCTTATGGGTAAGGTAAAGGTATGAGGTGGAGCTGCAGCAAGCGACTAGCATATATGGTGGCGAAACATACGCAAATGAGAGCGAGAAGAGAAGGCAAAGCACGGTCGAACAACTATGATCAAGAAGTGATCCTAGAACAACCTACGTCAAGCATAACTCCAACACCGTGTTCACTTCCCGGACTCCGCCGAGAAGAGACCATCACGGTTACACATGCGGTTGATGCATTTTAATTAAGGTCAACTTCAGGTTTTCTACAACCGGACGTTAACAAATTCCCATCTGCCCATAACCGCGGGCACGGCTTTTGATAGTTCAAATCCCTGCAGGGGTGTCCCAACTTAGTCCATGACAAGCTCTCACGGTCAACGAAGGATTAGACCTCCTCCCGAGACATTCCGATCAGACTCGGTATCCCGGTTCTACAAGACATCCTCGACAATGGTAAAACAAGTCCAGCGAAGCCGCCCGATGCGCCGACATCCTGATGGGAGCTGCACATATCTCGTTCTTAGGGCAACACCGGATGAGACATCCTACGAGTAAAACCAGCCCTCAAGTTTCCCTGAGGTGGCCCCGCGGTCTACTCAGTTCGGACCAACACTTAGACAAGCACTGGCCCGGGGGAGGGGGGTTAAAATAAAGATGACCCTTGGGCTGGCCTAACCCAAGGGAAAAAGAGGCTAGGTGGCGAATGGTAAAACCAAGGTTGGGCCTTGCTGGAGGAGTTTTATTCAAAGCGAACTGTCAAGGGGATCCCATTATAACCCAACCGCATAAGGAACGCAAAATCTGGGAACATAACACTGATATGACGGAAACTAGGGCGGCAAGAGTGGAACAAAACACCAGGCATAAGGCTGAGCCTTCCACCCTTTACCAAGTATATAGATGCATTAATTAAATAAGATATATTGTGATATCCCAACAAGTAAACATGTTCCAACAAGGAACAACATCTGCATGTTCCAACAAGGAACAAACTTCAATCTTCACCTGCAACTAACAACGCTATAAGAGGGGCTAAGCAAAGCGGTAACATAGCCAATCAACGGTTTGGTAGGACAAGGTGGGTTAGAGGCTTGGTTCAACAATATGGGAGGCATGTTAAGCGAGTGGTAGGTATCGCAGCATAGGCATAGCAAAAGAGCGAGCAACTAAGCAAGCAAAGATAGAAGTGATTTCGAGGGTATGATCATCTTGCCTGAAATCCCGCAAGGAAGAAGAACGAGTCCATGAAGAAGACAAATGGAACATAGACGAACGGGTTCTCACAACGCGACGTTATCGGAACCAACCCGAAGAAGAAAACACCGGAAAAGAAGCACACAACATAGTAAACAAACCACACATGAACATGGTATGATATGCGGGATGCGGTATGCGATGCATATGCATGATTAGACAAGGAATGATTGAACCTGGCCTCAACATGGAAAACCAAGTGTGCCACTGTAAAGATGATATGAAATCGCTTGAAAATGATATAAAGAACGCCGGAATCGGAGTTACGGTTTGGAAATGGCAAGCAATTCAAATATGACCACGATCTGCGATTTACAGCAAGTAGCCATCTAAATTTAATGAGATGAACAAGCTACAGCACCCAAACATGACAACAAAAAACATGGAAGGGATCCATTCATGATGCTTAACAAAATACTAGCACCGAGCTACGGCCAATTCATCCATTAACAGGTTCAAACAAGCATGGCAAAAATGCATTTGGTAAACAGATTTCAGACTTAGTGAAATTAACACTTGTCTGGAATTTCAGATCAGATAGCACTCTTTGGAGCATGAAAACAATATGCTACAGGACCTGAACATGGCAACATAAAGCATGGCATGGAGCTACTCAAAGAGCTTAACAAAAGTCCCTTAGTGACATTGAGCCAAAAGGGATAAGAAAATACAATTGCAAGCATGTGAACATGGCAAAAACATAATCAGATTACAGACTTAGTGCAAAATTGGAGCATGCAAAATCAGATATCAAGTAGGCATGTTTACGAGCTCGATGCACTCACTACAGAGCAAGTCATGACAATCTAAACATACACCCATCAAGAATACACATTTTACAAGCTAGACATGGCAAGAACAATAACATATCATGCACGGATCAACTACAACATCCTCGGCAAAATTGCTAACAAGTAGACAATCTGCCCAGATTCATGAAATGACAAAAGTAGAGCTCGATTGACTCAATCTAGGGTGCTCCATAATTGCAAACAAAGGAATGGATGGATAGAGCACTAAAAGATTAACAAAACATCCTTACTGATCATCCTCAAAACAGGCACGGATCACTAGGAAACAATATGAACATATGGCCATATGAGATAAACAGATCAAGGACTTAGTGGAAATGCTAAGTCCCTGAAATAAGCATTACCAAGTGCCTCACTTTGCAAGCTTGTGCTAGTCACCACACACGTCACAAAAATACATGGATGGAACCTCTGGAAAGATGGCATTGCATATAACAAAACTCATGTAGAGCTCAGCGGCATAAAATGCACACAATAATCATGGCAAAAATGACAAATATCTAAATGGAGCAGTAGATCTGACAATTATCTCAACTAGCATACTTCTAACAGCATTTCGGGCATCAAGATGAACTCAAATGAAAATGATACACTGAGATGAAATGATGTACTCTCTGAGTCGAACATTTTGATATGCTATATGTCCAAAACGGAGAGAGTTACGATGCTATGAACATGTGCATTTGAAACGTGGGAAACTCGGAGACTTAGTAGAAATATAGACCTCTCCCAGATATAGGGTTGGCACGGAATCCGAGGTGCGGACGGAGTTCGCCGGAGCACGACCGGAGACTGCGACGGTGGTGGCCGGAAGACGCGGGAGGCGGCCGGCGGGGTCGGTGAGCGGCGCGGTGCCCGTCGCCGGTGATGGCCGGAGTTGGATGGCGGCGGTGGCGCGCTCCGGCCGGGCGGCGCGGCGACTGGTTGATAACGACGGGGCGGCGGGGATCAAGCACGGCGGCGGGAGGCGAGAGCCTAGGGCGGCGGCGACGCACCGGGCCGGGGGGGGCGGACCTGGGCCTCCCGGGCCCGCGCGGGAGAGGCAGCGCTGGGACACGTGTCGAAAGCGGGTTGGTTGGACGCGGCGGTGGGACGAAACAGACATGTCCGTCGGCGGAGGAGAAGTGTCCGGCGGCGCGCGAGGTGGAGAAAACTAGGGTTTCGGGGAAGAAGGAAAACGTGAAATTCGGAGGGGGCTATATATAGGCATAGGAGGAGCTAGGAGATTCCAAATGAGGTGCGGTTTTCGGCCACGCGATCATGATCGAACGACCGAGATGATGGAGGAGGTTTTGGTGGGTTTTGGGCCAAATTGGAAGGGTGTTGGGCTGCAACACACACGAGGCCTTTTCGGTCCCTCGGTTAACCGTTGGAGTATCAAACGAAGTCCAAATGGCACGAAACTTGACAGGCGGTCTACCGGTAGTAAACCAAGGCCGCTTGGCAAGTATCGGTCCAATCCGGAAATGTTTAATCCCCACACACGAGAAGAAGGTAGAAATGACCACCGGAGGAGAACGAAGCGCCGGAATGCAAAACGGACAACGAAGAAAATGCTCGGATGCATGAGACGAACATGTATGCAAATGAAATGCGCATGATGACATGATATGCAATGCAAGACATGCAAGCAATGACAATGCAACAACAGCGAATAACTGCACGACACCTGGCACATCGGTCTCGGGGCGTTACAGCCATGATGCGCATCGAGCAAAGAAGGCTGGTGGAGGAATCTGTGGATGCTCTCAAGCAGCATCTTGAGGAAAAGAAAGAGTTGATCGCCACTCACCGTGGAGACTAGTTCCCGCGGCCTGCAGCAACGCATCAAGAGTGTAGAGATTAGCATGCCAGATCGTTGTCTTCCTTCTTCTTTTGCCCTTGTGTATTTCGGGTGTTCCCACATGTGGCTTTTTTTAACTATGTTCCTTTTTTGCGGGGATTTTAATTATGTTCCTAAATATGTAAGACAATTATTATCCACTTTCATCGTCCTTATATTCATCATGCTTGCTATAAGTCGCAGTCGATGCTATATAGGTCCATCGGATCTTACATCAAGATCCGTGCAAAACTTTCTTTTCAGATTTTCATTTTTCTCTCTTAAATCTCAGTCCAGCAAGACATATAGCCACGCCGTAGACCAGGGGCTCGGGCGCCATTAATGGAGACGTTGGGAGGGAGGTGCATGGTGGGTAGAGGTCAAAGGGCTCTCCTCCTGATGAGCACGCGTAGGGGTTTGATCACACGCCTCCCTTACTCAAATAGCTACCCCGCACAACACCTCCTAGCCAATAAAAAAGGGTACATGTGGCGGCACATAATTGGTAAGTAGAACACCCACTTTTTCAATAATACTTTTCTTTCTGATTAGTAACGTGACAGAACTTGTTCCAAAATGACTTTGTTGATTGTTAATGTGTGCGCCTTTGCAAATCGGACAGAAAAATTAACACAACATGTTGGTGCCATGTCATGACACCATGCCAATTTCATGATTTTCAGGCGTATTTCAGATTTACAGGAATTAAAAAACCAAGTTTCTCAATCTTTCCGGCCGAGCCACGACGCCCAGATGTTTGAATTTCATTCTCATTTCTTGCATGGGATCTAGAAATTCACCCAAGGACACACATGTGATTTTTCAACTAACTTTGGTGCACTGGGGCATGTGCTTGAAGTTCAAATTTGAATTATGCACATTAAATGCCTAGAAATTAGATTAATGTATAAACAAGGCCAAGGGAACCCGGAATAATTCCAAAATTTAGCACAATACTTCTATTTGGTCTAATCTCCCTGTGTAAAAAAATTAAGGTGGGAGAAGGCAGTGTACATATGTCGTTTTGCACACGCAGGTGACACGTTCCCTCTCGGAACCACGAGCCTTCCTAAGGGAAGCTCCAGTTTGCAAGAAGCTTACACCAAAGCTTGTCCCAATTCGGCCAAAAAAATTACCGCATCATGTTGGTGCCATGTCATGATACCATGCCAAGTTTCATGATTTTCAGGCATGTTTTGGATTGACAAGAATTAAAAAACCAAGTTTCTCAATCTTTCCAGCCGAGCCACGACGCCCAGATGTTTGAATTTCATTCCCATTTCTTGCATGGGACCTAGAAATTCACCCGAGGACACATATGTGATTTGTCAACCAACTTTTGTGCACCGGAGCATGTGCTTGTAGTTCAAATTCGAATTATGCACATTAAATGCCCAGAAACTCAATTAGTGTATAAAATAGGCCAAACGAACCCGGAATAATTCCAAAATTTAGCATGATACTTCTATTTAGTTTAATCTGCCTGTGTAAAAAAATTAAGGCGGGAGAAGGCAGTGTACATATGTCATTTCGCACACGGTGGTGAGATATTCCCTCTCGGAACTACGAGCCTTCTTGAGGGAAGCTCTGGTTTGCAAGAAGCTTACACCAAAGCTTGTCCCAATTCGGCCAAAAAAATTAGCGCAGCATGTTGGTGCTATGTCATGACACCATGCCAAGTTTCATTATTTTCAGGCATGTTTTGTATTTACAGAATTAAAAAACCAAGTTTCTCAATCTTTTCGGTAGAGCCACGACGCCCAGATGTTTGAATTTCATTCCAATTTGTTGCATGGGACTTATAAATTCACCCAAAGAAACACATGTAATTTTTGAACCAACTTTGGTGCACTGGAGCATGTGCTTGTAGTTCAAATTTGAATTATGCACATTAAATGCGCAGATACTCAATTAATGTATAAAAAGGCCAAACGAACCTAGAATAATTCCAAAATTTAGCACGATACTTCTATTTGGTCTAATCCGCCTGTGTAAAAAAATAAAGGCGGGAGAAGGCAGTGTATGTATGTTGTTTCGCACATGGAGGTGACACGTTCCCTCTCGGAATCACGAGCCTTCTTGAGGGAAGCTCCGGTTTGCAAGAAGCTTACACCAAAGCTTGTCCCAATTCGGCCAAAAAAATTACCGCAGCATGTTGGTGCCATGTCATGACACCATGCCAAGTTTCCTGATTTTCAGGCGTGTTTTGGATTTACAAGAATTAAAAAACCAAGTTTCTCAATCTTTCCGGCCGAGCCACGACGCCCAGATGTTTGGATTTCGTTCCCATTTTTTGCATCGGACCTATAAATTCACCCAAAGATACGCATGTGTTTTTTCAACCAACTTTGGTGCACTAGAGCATGTGCTTGTGGTTCAAATTTAAATTATGCACATTAAATGCACATAAACTCAATTAATGTATAAAAATGGCCAAACGAACCCGGAATAAGTCCAAAATTTAGCACGATACTTCTATTTGGTCTAATCTTCCTGTGTAAAAAAATTAAGGCGGGAGAAGGCAGTGTAGGTATGTTGTTTCGCACACGGGGGTAACAAGTTCCCTCTTGGAACCACAAGCGTTCTTGAGGGAAGCTCCGGTTTGCAAGAAGCTTACACCAAAGCTTGTCCCAATTCGGCCAAAAAAAATACCGCAGCATGTTGGTGCCATGTCATGACACCATGCCAAGTTTCATGATTTTCAGGCGTGTTTTGGATTTACAGGAATTAACAAACCAAGTTTCTCAATCTTTCTGGCCGAACCACGACGCCCACATGTTTGAATTTCATTCTCTTTTCTTGCATGGGACCTATAAATTCACCCAAAGACACACATGTGATTTTTCAACCAACTTTGGTGCACTGGAGCATGTGCTTGTAGTTCAAATTTGAATTATGCACATTAAATGCGCAAAAACTCAATAAATGCATAAAAATGCCAAACGAACCCGGAATAATTCCAAAATTTAGCATGATGCTTCTATTTGGTCTAATCTTCTTGCGTAAAAAAATTAAGGCGCGAGAAGGCAGTGTACGTATATCGTTTTGCACACGGAGGTGACACGTTCCCTCTCAGAACCATAAGCCTTCTTGAGGGAAGCTTCGGTTTGCAAGAAGCTTAAACCAAAGCTTGTCCCAATTCAGCCAAAAAAATTATGACAACATGTTGGTGCCATGTCATGACACCGTGCCAAGCTTCATGATTTTAGGCGTGTTTTGGATTTACAGGAATTAAAAAACCAAGTTTCTCAATCTTTCCGGCCGAGCCACGACACCCATGATTTCGTTTGAAGCTACGTCGGTATTTCCCCAAAGAGGAACAGATGATGCAGCACAGCAGCGGTAGGTATTTCCCTCAGATATGAAACCAAGGTTGTTGAACCAATAGAGAAACCAAGCAACACAACGTAAACAGCCCCTGCACACAGATAACAAATCCTCGCAACCCAACATGTTAAAGGGGTTTTCAATCCCTTTCGAGTAAGGTGCCAGAAATTGGTTCGTGACGGTAAAAAGATTGTAATAGATTGGAAACATAGATCACAAATAAAATAAAGTGGACCAAAGTATTTTTGGATTTTTGGATTAATAGATTTGAAAATGAATGCAAATAAAAGTATATCGCAAAGGCAAATAATATGAGAAAGAGACCCGGGGGCCGTAGGTTAAACTAGTGGCTTCTCTCGACAAAAATAGCAAAGCGGTGGCTGAACAAGTTACTGTTGGGCAATTGATAGAACTTCAAATACTCATGACGATATCCAGGCAATGATCATTACATAGGCATCACGTCCAAGATTAGTACACCGACTCATGCCTACATCTACTATTATTACTCCACACATCGACCGCTATCTAGCATGCATCAAGTGTACTAAGTTCATTGAGAAATGGAGTAATGCAATAAGAACGATGACATGATGTAGACAAGATCTATATATGTAGATATAGACCCCCATCGTTTTATCCTTAGTAGTAACGATACATACGTGTCGATTCCCTTTCTGTCACTGGGATCAAGCACCGTAAGATCGAACCCACTACAAAGCACCTCTTCCCATTGCAAGATAAATAGATCAAGTTTGCCAAACAAAACCCAAATATCAGAGAAGAAATACAAGGCTATAAGAGATCATGCATAAAAGAGATCAAAGAAACTCAAATACTTTCATGGATATAAAAACATAGATCTGATCATAAACTCAAAGTTCGTCGATCCCAACAAACACACCGCAAAAGAGTTACATCATATGGATCTCCAAGATACCATTGTATTGAGAATGAAAGAGAGAGGGATGAAGCCATCTAGCTACTAACTACGGACCTGAAGGTCTACAAAGAACTACTCACGCATCATCGGAGA
Source organism: Triticum urartu (assembly GCF_003073215.2). Lineage (NCBI taxonomy): Eukaryota > Viridiplantae > Streptophyta > Magnoliopsida > Poales > Poaceae > Triticum > Triticum urartu. Next base: position 317,885,896 of record NC_053023.1, on the reverse strand, counting down.
GGCACCAATGGAGGTGGTGAACCCCATCCGAGATGGTGTCTAGATTGGATCTGGTGGTTCTGGTCTCTGCGGTGGCTGGATCAATATTTTGTCGACTCCCCTAGGGTTTTGGGAATATTGGGGTATTTATAGAGCAAAGAGGCAGTCCGAGGGGGCACCCGAGGTGGGCACAACCCACCAGGGCGCGCCTAGGCCTCCTGGCGCGCCCTGGCGGATTGTGCCTCCCACGGGGCACCCTAGAGGCGCAACCAGGGCCAGTTGTGTTCCTTTTGGCCCATAAAAATTCTCTGTAATGTTTCGTGGCATTTGGACTCCGTTTGATATTGATTTTCCATGATGTAAAAAACATGGAAAAACATCAACTGGCACTTGGCACTATATCAATAGGTTAGTACCAAAAAATTATATAAAATGACTATGAAATGATTATAAAACATCAAATATTGATAATATAACAGCATGCAACAATCAAAAATTATAGATACATTGGAGACGTATCAGCATTCCCAAGCTTAACTCCTACTCATCCTCGAGTAGGGAAGTGATAAAAACAGAATTTTTGATGTGGAATGCTGCCTAACATGTCATATCATATTTGTTTCTTTATAGCATGTACATTTGGACTTTTATATTGTTCAAAGCAATAGTCTAGTCTTGACACGATAATTTAAATACATAAGCATATCCACAAGCAACCATGTGTTTCAAAATATCAACGCTAAAATAAGCTATCCCTAGCCCATCATGCTCAACCATTGATCGATTCATGAAACACACTCGCATATTAGCTATGTCCAATACTCAACTATGATCATATTGCCTCCTAGTTAGTGATTTTTATAAGATAATATGGAGACTCAAATTCAAAATAAAAATTGCATAAAGTAAAAGAAAGGCTCTTCGCAGAGGGAAGTAGGGATTTGTAGAGGTGCCAGAGCTCAAAGCGAAAAACTTAGAGATAAAAACATTTTGGGAGGTGCCAGATTTCCCAATACTTTCAATGCATAGATATATCATGGGCGGTTCCCAAACAGAAAATAAAGTTTATTCCTTTTTCCACCATACTTTCACTTTGCATGGATAATCGTATCCACGGGTGCCCTCCATACCAACACTTACCAAGCAATTTATTATTAGACAACATAAAGTAAATTAATTTTTTGCATTTCGGGACTGGGCATCCCTAATACCTTTGCCTTACTCTCGTGCAATGACAAGTGAAGAAACACTCGTCTTGAGAATAACACATCTAGCATGGAAAATATTATCCATCCCTCACCGCTCCACGAGCGAAACAAGCACACAAAAGAGAAGTTTATTTTTGAAAATTAGAGATGGCACATGCAAATTTTCTTAGAACGGCAAAAGAATATAGCATATAGGTAGATATAGTGGACTCATGTGGCAAAACTGGGTTAATGGTTTTTGGATGCACAAGTAGTGATCATACTTAGTGCAATATGAAGGCTAGCAAAATATTGGGAAGCGACCAAGCAAGAAACGAATAATCTCATAAGCGAGCATTAGTAGGATATAATTTCATTGCATAACTATTGACTTTCGTGCTTGCATACGGAATCACAAACCTTAACACCAATATTCTTACTAAAGCATAATTACTCATCAAGATGACTCACATATCACATCATCATATCTCAAAACTATTACTAAGAATCAAGTTTATTTTGTCCAATGATCTTCATGAAAGTTTTTATTATATCCTTCTTGGATATCTATCACTTTGGCATGAATTTTCATGTGTTGCTTTTGACAAGCTCAAACAAATATAAGTGAACATCTTGAGCATAATATTTCTTTCTCTCAAATTAATTTAAGTGAAGCAAGAGAGCATTTCTTCAAAAATACTAAGCACACCGTGCTCAAAAGATATAAGTGAAGCACTAGAGCAAGTCCATTGCTCATAAAAAATTTAAGTGAAGCATAGAGAGCAATTCCAACCAGTCATGACATAATTTTGGCTCTCCAAAATAGGTGTGTCCAGCAAGGGATCAAGACTTAAAACACAAAATAAAACAAGCAAAGACTCATATCATAGAAGACACTCCAAGAAAAACACATAGTATGTGACGAATAAAAATATAGTTTCGAGTGAAATACCGATTGTCGTTAGAAGAAAGAGGGGATGCCACTCAGGGGCATCCCCAAGCTTAGTTGGTTGCTAATTTTTGGATAATAGCTTGGGATGCCGGGGCATCCCCAAGCTTAGGCTCTTCTACTCCTTATACCTACATCCATCGTAAGATAACCCAAAACTTGAAAACTTCAATCACACAAAACTCAACAAAACCTTTGTGAGATCCGTTAGTATAAGAATAATAAATCACTACTATAAGTGATGTATCAAACCAATTCATATTTTGTTTTGTATTATATCTACTGTATTACAACTTTCTATGGAAAAAACTCATGAAAGGAAACCATAGAGCCTTCACAATAGGCACACAACACATAGAAAACAGAATCTGTCAAAACAGAACAGTCTGTAGCAATCTGACTATTTCGAATACTTCTGTAACTCCAAAAATTTGTGTATTGAACTACCACAAGTGGAATGGGTATTTTATCGCTCTCTGGTAAGAAATGATAATTATTTTCGTGAGCGTAAAAGTTTCTGTTTTTTCAGCAAGATCAAACAACTATCACCCAAGAAGATCCTAAAGGCTTTACTTGGCACAAACACTACTTAAAACATAAAAAAACAATCATAACAGTATCATAATTGTGATAACACTAAAAAAAATCAAATATAAATTTTATTCATTGGGTTGCCTCCCAGCAAGCGTTATAGTTTTACGCCCTTAGTTAGGCATAAAGCAAGGATCTAAGTTTTGTCATCTTTGGTTTGAGATCCATAAAATGCCCTCATGATTGATTCAGATGGTGGAATAATTCTTGTTCTAGGGAAGTGTTGCATACCCTTCCTCAAAGGAAATTAGAACTTAATATTGCCTTCTTTCATATCAATCATGGCACCAATAGTGCGTAAAACGGCCTACCAAGAATAATTGGACAAGACGGATTGCAATCAATATTAAGAACAATAAAATCTATGGGAACATAATTCCTATTTTCAAGATTAAGAACATCATTAATTCTTCCCATAGGCTTTTTAATAGTGGAATCCGCCAAGTGCAAATTTAAAGAACATGATTCAAGATCGGTAAGACCAGGCACACCACATAAAGATTTCGGAATAGTAGAAACACTAGCACCCAAGTCACACAAAGGAAAGCACTCATAATTTTTAATCTCGACTTTGATAGTAGGTTCCCACTCATCATGCAATTTTCAAGGAATTAAAACTTCTAATTCCAATTTTTCTTCAAAAGCTTTCATCATAGCATCGACAATATGTTTAGTAAAAGCTTTATTTTGTTCCTAAGCATGGGGTGAATTTATCATGGATTGCAACAAATAAATACAATATATCAAAGAGAAACTATCATAATTAAAGTTTTTGTAATCCAAAAGAGTGGGAACATCACTAGCTAAAGTTTTGACCTGTTCAAACCCACTTTTATCAATTTTCTCAACAAGATTTTCACCCTCTGAAATATTGGGACGCCTTCTATGTAAAGTTGACTCTTCTCTAGTCCCTTTTTCATAAATATTAGCTTTACTAAACAAGGAATCAATAGAAGAAACACCAATAATTTTAAGATCTTCATCACTTTTGCGAAAGAAATCACTAGAAAATGCCTTTTCTAAAAATTCTCTTTTGGCTCTAAGCATAGCGGTTCTTTTCTTACTTTCATCCATAGAAACATAAAGAGCTTTAATTGATTCATCAACCTTAGGCACAAAAATTTTCATCTTGAGATTTTCCACATCATGAGCAATTCTATCAACACTTCTAGACAAATCATCAATCTTACTCAACTTTTCTTCTATGGAAGTGTTGAAATTTTTTTGTGTATTGATAAATTATTTAATATTGTTCTCAAGATCAGAGGTGTTCCTATTATTATTATAAGATTGATTTCCATAGGAATTACCATAATTATTAGAGGAATTACTAGGAAAAGGCCTAGGATTAAAATTACCTCTATAAGCATTGTTGTTGAAATTATTTCGAGAGATAAAATTCACATCTATGGCATCACTATTTTGCTCCATCAAAGTAGACAAATTCATATCATTAAGATCAGTTGGAGCACTTCTACTAGCAACCAATTTCACAAGAGCATCAACTTTTTCACTCAAAGAAGATATTTCTTCAACGGAATTAACTTTTTTACTAGTAGGAACCCTTTCAGTATGCCATTGCGAATAATTTTCCATAATATTATCAAGCAATTTGGTGGCTTAACCCAAAGTAATTTCCATAAAAGTACCACCCGCGGCGGAATCTAAAAGATTACGAGAAACAAAATTTAACCCCGCATAAAAATTTTGTATGATCATCCAAAGATTTAACCCATGAGTTGGGCAATTCCTTAGCATCATTTTCATCCTTTCCCAAGATTGTGCAACATGCTCATGTTCAAATTGCTTGAAATTCATGATCTAGGTTCTATGGGAAATAATTTTTGCGGGTGGAAAGCATCTTTGCACTTATTCCAAGAATCGATACTATTGTGAGGCGAAGAAGAGAACCAAATATTTGTAGAATCACGCAAAGAAAACGGAAATAATTTCATCTTGACCACATCATTGTCCACATCCTTTTTCTTTTGCATATCACGTAATTCCACGAAGGTATTAAGATGGGATGCGGCATCCTCATTAGGAGTTCCAGAAAATTAGTCTTTCATAACAATATTCAGCAAAGCAGTATTGATATCACAAGTCTCCGCACTTGTGGCGGGAGGAGCAAGCGGAGTGCCGATAAAATCATTGTTGTTGGTATTTGAGAAATCACATAACTTGGTTTTCTATTGAGTCATGATGACCACACAACAAGATTGCACTCAAAAACAGATCCGGCAAGAAAACGGCGAACGAAAAAGAGAGGCAATAAAACGACAATTTTTCTCAAGTGGGGGAGAGGAAAACGAGAGGCAAATGGCAAATAATGTAAATTTCAAGAAGATGAGATTGTGATTAGGAACCTGGTATATGTTGAAGATCCTACCCAGCAACAACGCCAGAAATTCCTTTTGATGCCGCTTGAAGCTACGTCGGTATTTCCCCAAAGAGGAAGGGATGATGAAGCACGGTGGCAGTAGGTATTTCCCTCAGATATGAAACCAAGGTTATCGAACTAGTAGGAGAACCAAGCAACACAATGTAAACAACCCCTGCACACAGATAACAAATCCTCACAACCCAACGTGTTAAAGGGGTTCTCAATCCCTTTCGGGTACGGTGCCAGAAATTGGTTCGTGACGGTAAAAAGGTTGTAATATATTGGAAATAGATCGCAAATAAAATAAAGTGCAGCAAAGTATTTTTTGGATTTTTGGATTAATAGATCTGAAAATAAATGCAAATAAAAGTAGGCCCCAAAGGCAAATAATATGTGAAAGAGACCTGGGGACCGTAGGTTTCACTAGTGGCTTCTCTCAAGAAAATAGCAAAGCGGTGAGTGAACAAATTATTGTTTGGCAATTGATAGAACTTCAAATACTCATGACGGTTTCCAGGCAAAGATCATTACATAGGCATCATGTCCAAGATTAGTAGACCGACTCCTTCCTGCATCTACTACTATTACTCCACACATCGACCGCTATCCAGCATGCATCTAGTGTATTAAGTTCATGGAGAAATGAAGTAATGCAATAAGAACGATGACATGATGTAGACAAGTTCTATCTATGTAGAGATAGACCCCATCATTTTATCCTTAGTAGAAACGATACATACGTGTCGGTTCCCTTCCTATCACTAGGATCAAGCACCATAAGATTGAACCCACTAGAAAGCACCACCTGCCATTGCAAGATAAATAGATCAAGTTGGCCGAACAAAACCTAAACATCATAGAAGAAATACGAGGCTATAAGAGAACATGCATAATAGAGATCAAAGAAACTCAAATACTTTCATGGATATAAAAACATAGATCTCATCATAAACTCAAAGTTCATCGATCCCAACAAACACACTGCAAAAGAGTTACATCATATGGATCTCCAAGAGTCCATTGTCTTGAGAATCAAGAGAGAGAGATGAAGCCATCTAGCTACTAACTACGGACCCGAAGGTCTACAAAGAACTACTCACGCATCATCAGAGAGGCACCAATGGAGGTGGTGATCCCCATCCGAGATAGTGTCTAGATTGGGTCTGGTGGTTCTAGAATTTCCAGCGGCTGCACCAATATTTCGTCGACTCCCTTAGTGTTTTGGGAATATTGGGGTATTTATAGAGCAAAGAGGTGGTTCGAGGGGGCACCCGAGGTGGGCATAACCCACCAGGGCATGTGTGGGCCTCCTGGTGTACCCTGGTGGGTTGTGCCTCCCTCGAGGCACCCCCAGGCGCAGCCAGGGCCCATTGTGTTCCTTTTGGCCCATAAAAATTCTCCGTAATGTTTCGTTGCATTTGGACTCTGTTTGATATTTATTTTCTACGATATGAATAACATGGATAAAATACCAACTGGCACTTGGCACTATGTTAATAGGTTAGTACCAAAAAATGATATAAAATAACTACAAAATGATTATAAAACATCCAAGATTGATAATATAACAGCATGGAACAATAAAAAATTATAGATATGTTGGAGACGTATTAGCCCACATGTTTGAATTTCATTCCCATTTCTTGCATGGGACCTATAAATTCACCCAAGGACACACATGTGGTTTTTCAACAAACTTTGGTGCACTGGGGCGTGTGGTTGTAGTTCAAATTTCTATTATGCACATTAAATGGCTAGAAACTCAATTAATGCATAAAAATGCCAAACGAACCCGGAATAATTCGAAATTTAAACACAACACTCATGTACTAGTTGCATGTTCACTGTACGTTAGCAATTCAAACACCATCCTTTCCCTTTGTAACACCATTTTCTCTTTCAAAACATAATGAAAAAATCAGGTATAGCACAAACAGTTTACTAGAAAGAATCATGTAGGATGTGATATAAAATATCTTGGTGCACCGTCTTGTCTGGCTTATGCAGGAAGCTTCGTCGTCTACAGTCCACCGCCACCGCTTGAACAACACTTGCACGCCAGCTTCCCGTGGCACTGAGCGAATTTTTTGGCCACTGCGGAAATATCTATCTCCCTGCCCCCTTCCTCCCCCCCCAAAAGCCACATGTCCACTATTCCTCCTTGCTTTCCAATTTCAAACCTTCACTGCTGCTTACGGGCAGCTCAGCCTCCTCGCCGGTGGCCCTTCTTCTTGAAGCGCCGCGTCCTCGCTGGCTACCCTTCTTCTTGCAGCGCCGCCTCCTCGCCGGCGACCCTTCTTCTTGCAGTGCCGCCTCCCCGCTAGCGACCCTTCTTCTTGCTACACGGCCTCCTCGCTGTCGACCCTTCTTCTTGCTGCGTGGCCTCGTCGATATGGTCAGGTAATCTACACCCCACCCACACCATCCTCCTCCTTTCCCTTTCCACATGCCCCGACCGACGGCGCGACACCTTCCACCGAAATCACTGTCCCCCTCCTCCAATTAAGCGCCGCCCAAAGCCATTTTTCACGCAGTATAATGTGGAGCTCAGTAGCATGCGGCCGCACGCGCGCACGAGGTCGCTATGGCTACCATGCGTGCCGACCGCCGGATCTTGGAGGAGCACCTCATCTTCGAGGCCACCGTCGACACCACCACGCAGTTGTCTACCTTAAAATACAGTTCGTGTTGTTTTCTCGAGGCCACCGCCAGTGCCTTCTAGTGATTTGTCCTTTGTAATGTTAATATGCAATCTGATGTTCAGTTAACAGTTTGGTCCTCTGAAATGTAATGTTCAGTTAACACTTTGGTCCAACAATTGCTACATTTCGTAGTACTATTCTCAAGCATTCTTTCTTTTGTTAACTGTCTTATCTTCTAGTACATGTTTCTATTCCGCAATGTCGTGCTTAGTTAACTATTTTGCTTCATTTGGTTTGTTGTCCATTTAACTGTTTGGTTCAGTTCTGCAATTTGATTTTCATTTGCTATGGGTATAATTTTGTATTGTTATGCACGTGACACCAATCGAATTTGGTTGTACTCAATACATATTCTACTGATAGTATGGCAACTCTCAGTTAACCTGATCAAGATCTTCCTTATGTGTGTTGCAGGGAAACAATTGGAGACACTGCGGTTTACTATCGAGGTTTGTTCAAGCATGGTCCTTTCGCTAATATCACATTATTGTGCAGTTGCAGGAATCATTCTAATATTTAGGTTTCTTACAATTACGTCTTGCACATGTAGGTCCTGCTGTAAGAGGCTTGGACCCAGTGTTCGACCCATTTTTCATATGGGGAAATGAGATGTCCATGAATACTAGTCAAGTCAAGAAACTTAGAAAGATTGTTAGGATGAAGAAATTTGTGACGAATAATAGCAAGATCTTTGTTTGCACAATGAAGAAGACATCAGTCAACTATAGGATGGTACTAACTCTTTTACCTTGTTTTTACCCCTTGCGCCATTTCAAAATTTATAACGGCGATTTATGCATATCTCTGTTTTCAGTACTTTTCAAAGCAGTTGACCGATGAGTACCTCTCAGACCACCTGCATGGTCAAGAGGCGAGGAAGGTATTCATTCAACACCCACGGTGCAATATTGAAGTCTTGTTGAAGAGGACGAAGGTTGGGCGGGCAATTATCCATAGCCACTCACCTAAAGTTGCAAGGACATTCAACATCACTGAAGGCTCAATATTTGCCTTCCGCTTCTGCAGTTTCCCAGATGAGATTCATCGGTCTATTTACCGTGTATGATGCTACTTTCCAAAGGTTTTTGATGCTGCATGTGAAACTTGGTGTTGTTGTGTAATGGCATAACTGAGTGCCGAAGCTATCTGATGTAATTCAATTATGAAATCCTGGTTGTTGTTATATGGATATGAAATATCTGGTGTGTTTTATAAGAAATATCAATTTGATTGGTACATGGATTATCGATAGTTGGCTAATTATCCTACTTATTGGGGTTTTCTAATGCAGACGGTTTCTCAGACATCACCATGGGCGATGAACTCAAACAACCCGCAAGTAGGCGTGTCCGATCAACTAACAATCACAAACGGCTTCCGGCAGCGTACTGTTTGTGTTAGGCCACCTTGCACAAACATTTCCACACAAAGAACTGTGTGTGATATTCATATGAACGGAAATGATTTTCTGGGATTCACCATGTGGGATGTACATACGAACGGAAATGATTGGGTTTCGATGCCTTGCCCGATCACACACGAGCTCATTTGGCCCCAGCCTGTGTCCTATCCCCGACGGTTTCTGGGTCGTGTGGGAAGGACCCCCCTGTCGCCCACACTCACTTGGAGACGGTTCCACATGCCCTCGCGGAAAGGGGTTAAAAACCGTTTGTATAGCACGTCGCTGTACTAGTGTATAGTGATGTTAGGGGGGGGCAGGGCCCTTGCCGCCCCTTACTTCACTACTGTGCGAGCATCTGAGAGATGAAGCGGAAGGCATGGATGATGAGAGGGGGACGATAGATAGATAATGTGGGTGTATCAGCTATGCAATCCTATACAGAGAGGTATAGATTGATCAGTGTGTATGTGGGAAAGAGGGTGAGACCTGACTAGATATATAGATCGATCGGTTTGTGTGGAAAACTGGGAAAGACCTAGCTATACACACACACACACATAGAGGAACATCGATCGTTGCGCATGCATGTGAGAGATAAAGGATGCCCAAAGTGGTGAAGAGGGGGAGTTGTGTGTGTGCAAGCATGGGGAGCGACCTGAAGAAAAAGATTGCATGTGTGCGATGGATAATGCCAAGTGGTAGTGTGTGTGCATGCATGCACGAGAGAAAGTTAGTGGTACAATTCTAAAAAGAAGACAACTGTATAGGTGTAAAAGACTAGGTGAGGTCATAATCAATGTAAAGTTGAATTCAAATATTTGAATAAGAGATCATGATGTTTGAAACCCATGCATGCATGAATATAACTAAGATATGCGTGGTGTGGTTTGGAAACGAGCATGCTATACTGTATACACATTGAACAAGGTCAGACTGATTTGAATTTGAGATACCGATGGAAGGCATCGTTTGGCCGCATTGCATCCATGCATGGACACACTATTCAAATTCGAGATGATGGGTGGATTTCACATCACATATCTATATTTATACCCCTATATAGTGTGCGAATAACTTTGAAAGAGGGTTGTTGGATGAAGCCAATCCGACGGTGCAGAGATGGCAAATCTAAGCACTACTAGCCATTGGATATCATTTACATTCCACCAGATTTTTCCATTTGTACGATCCAGAAGACTCCATGATTAAACTCAAGCATAATGCAGAAACCTAGAAACACAAGCACTTCTCTGTTCTAGAATCTTCCGTATCATAATTTCCCGATTTTTTTCTAGATGAATTGCCATTATTTGTTTTTACTTTATGCTTTATAACACACAATTCCATGAATCTTAAAATAGATTAGATTTTTTATAAAAACTAATTGATTTTGAATGAGATGAACTATAAGAATTAAACGAACATCTACATAATGCATATATGACTCAAAGCTTACATGCTATAATGTGATATTTATTCATAATTTGGTTGCCAAATCTCATGCATGCAATGCACGTGTACCTTACTAGTCTAAATGTTGTGTGTGTGTTTGTGTTGTGCGTGTTAAACACATTGTACGTAGTATCATACATGGTTTAGATTCCGTATATCTAGCTACAACATACATGTAATATGATTTGAATTCAACAGAAAATGGATACATATATTTGAATTTGAGATCGTATGTACATGTAGTTCATATTTATATGCTAATTTACAACTCCTATATTCATGTCATGTGTTGTGAAGATAATATTTAGATGGTTGAATAACTAACCCGAGTACACTCCCATTCAAACAGGGAAAATGTACTCAAATTTAGTCCATATGCTAGACAACACGAATTGTTTTTTATTGTTGAGGGAAGTGAAAATTGATTTGGTATTGTACACGTTAAGTACGTTGTCCCGATTTTTTTAGTTTCTTTGTTGTATTTGAATGCATTACTAGTAATATAGTAAAACGAGACATGGATCTCTCTTGTGAGGTGCGAATTGTCTTTTTTGTACACGTTAAGCTTGTTCTCCTGAAATTTCAAGTTGCATCTTGTTATGGCGAAATTTCAAGCTAGCATCTTTGTATATCGTGCTGCGAAACTCCCGCCTCTTCAACCCGCGCCTAGTTACCCCGGAATTCTAAGATATCTCTTTGTCTCATTGTGCTCCAAAAACTCCCTCCATCTCAACCCGCGCCTTGCTATCCCAAATTTACAACATGCGCGAAAACTCCACATCCTGTGAAATAACGACACACGAAATGCCTGTGATACCCCTGAACCGAAAGAACCGCCTAGCTCAAATCGGTGGGGGTACTTCCGTAACTTGCCCCACATTTCGGACAAGCGCGTCCCTAAGCCATGGTTGCCCCTCCCATCCCCTCCGCCCCCATTCGTACACCAAGGCCACGAAAACCCGCGAAGCCCCACACCCTCCTCCATCCGCCCACCCAGCCGGAGCCTCTTCCCCGACGACGTCGTCCACAGCAACACCTCAATGTCCCTCATCCACCACACCGAATGAGGATCGATCGTCAATCTTGTCATGCTGTTGGTTTAGCCACCCCGTCCTCCACCTCCAAGGACCTGCCCCGACATTCCCCTCGTCTTTCGCGCCACCTCCATTCCCACACCACTGTCTTCACCTGCACCACTGGAAGAGCAACATCATCACTAATTGCTCGGATGAAGGTGAGGCCTAATCGGTGATGACCCACAAGTATAGGGGATCAATTGTAGCTCTTTTCGATAAGTAAGAGTGTCAAACACACCGAGGAGCAGAAGGAAATGACAAGTGGTTTTCAACAAGGTAATGTCTGCGAGTGCTGAAATTGTAAGTAATAGAGTAGTTTGATAGCAAGATAATTTATAACGAACAAGTAACGATAATAGTAGCAAATGTGCAGCAAGGTAGCACAATCCTTTTGAGGCAAAGGATAGGCCAAAACGGTCTCTTATGATATGCAAAGAGTTCTTGAGGGTACAAGAGATTTTCATCTAGTCACTTTCACCATGTTGGTTTGATTGATGTTCGGTACTTTGATAATTTGATATGTGGGTGGACCAGTGCTTAGGTGTTGTTCTTACTTTAACAAACCTCCTACTTATGATTAACCCTCCCGCAAGCATCCGCAACTACGGGAAAAGTATTAAGAATAAATTCTAACCATAGCATTAAACTTTTGGATCCAATTGGTCCCTTACGGAATAGCGCATAAACTGGGGTTTAAGCTTCTATCACTCTCGCAACCCATCATCTAATTGCTACTCCACAATGCATTCCCTTAGGCCCAAATATGGTGTGAAGTGTCATGTAGTCGACGTTCACATGACGCTACTAAGGGAATCACAACATACATACTATCAAAATATCGAACACATATCAAGTTCACATGATTACTTGCAACATGATTTCACCCGTGACCTCAAGAACAAAAGTAACTACTCACAAATGATAATCATGCTCAAGATAAGAGGGGTATTAAATAGCATATTTGATCTAAACATATAATCTTGCACCAAATAAACAATGTAGTAATCAACTACACGATGTAATCAACACTACTAGTCACCCACGAGCACCAATCTATAGTTCCGGTAACAAGATTGAGCACAAGAGATGAAGTAGGGTTTGAGATGAGATGGTGCCGTTGAAGATGTTGATGGAGATTGCCCTCTCCAAGATTGGAGAGTTGTTGGTGATGATGAGGACGATGATTTCCCCCTCCAGGAGGGAAGTTCCCCCGGCGGAATCGCATCACCGGAGGGCAAAAGTGCTCCCACCCAAGTTCCGCCTCAAGACGGCGGTGCTCAGCCCCGAAAGTCCTCTCCTTATTTTTTTCTAGGTCAAAATGATTTATATACCAGAAGATGGGTACCAGAGGTGGGCCTGGGTGAGCACAACCCACCAGGGCGTGCTTGGGCTCCCTAGCGCGCCCAGGTGGGTTGTGCCCACCTGGTGGGCCCCTCTGGTACTTATTTGCTCCAATATTCTTCATATATTCCATAAAAATTCTTTGTGAAGTTCAGCTTGTTTGGAGTTGTGTAGAATAGGTAGCCTGACGTAGCTTTTCCAGGTCCAGATTTCCAGCTGCCGGAATTCTCCCTCATTGTGTATACCTTGCATATTATGAGAGAAAAGGCATTAGAATTACTCCAAAAAGCATTATTATGGATAAAAACATCAGAAATAACAGTAAGAAAACATGGTGCAAAATGGACGTATCAACTCCCTTAAGCTTAGACCTCGCTTGTCCTTAAGAGAAAACTGAAATCAAAAAACATGTCCACATGCTTAGAGAGAGAGAGGTGTCGATAAAAACAAAATATGGACATATAAGCATCATGTTGATTATTATAACAGCGACAAACTTAAACATAAGACTCTTATCATAGGCTTCTCACGAATAAGTGACAATTCATCACACTATCAAAGTATAAGGCAAAAACTCTATTAGAAATCAACAAACTATGTTCTCAGTCAACTTTGCAAATACAATTCATTATCTTTTCAGGAAGGGTCACATATCGGAGCCTTTAGGCATGTCCACACACTCAACCGTCATATTGTGTTCCATCATTGCTAACACTCACCGCGTACACATGAGCAAAACATTTCAACCAGACACATAGAAAGATAGGGTTTTGTAGTTTCGCCTCCCAACGTATTCACCTCAAGGGTGATGACAACAATAATAACTCATGCTATCTATATTCAACTAGACATATGTGCCTAGATCTTTCCTCACCACATGATGCTTGCCAAAGGAGAAGAATAAAAAAGGAATAGAGAGAAAACTTTTGACTCTTTGCATAAGAGTAAATACATAAAAGTGAAAGATAGGCCCTTCGCAGAGGGAAGAAGAGGTTGCCATGCGCTTATTTGTTTGTACGCTCAACCCCTTAGTGCAAAAGAACGTCACATTGTATTGCCCCTTGTGATAGCAACCTTTATTATGCAGTTTTTATCTTTTATTCTTCACCATCACAAGTTTGTACAACGCTCAATTTTCTCTTACACTAAATGATCTCACACTTTTAGAAGCAATTTTTATTGCCTTCTTGCACCGATGACAACTTACTTGAGGGATCTTTCTCAATCCTAGGTAGGTATGGTGGACATTTGAAAATAAGATTTGGGTTTAAGGGTTTTTGGATGCACAAGTAGTATCTGTACTTGTTAAAGGATCCATGACAATATGACTTGTGTGTGAATATAAACAAACATAAACCGTTAGGTTGTCTTCCATGTCCAACGTCAACAATTTTGGCATATAATTTTATGATGAGGGCTCACAATCACAAAAGATTTCTAGGATACTATATTTATATGTGAATCTTCTCTTCCCTTATTAATTCTTTCATGAGTTGCATCATTTATTAATGCTATGTTTGTCAATCTCTAACAAAATTTTCTACTTATACTTTTCCTTATGTGGTGTCATCACCTACCATAAGATTAGCATATGATCTTTTTCATTTATTTCCTTTCTTTTAATTGCTACATGAAAGTAAAGAAAAAAACTCAAACAAACTTTACTATATATCTCGCACACGATTACAAGGATAAATCACTAAGCAAACTCTCAAAAAGAAAGGATCGAACTAAACTTTTATTCATCTAAAGCAAAAGATCGAACTAAAATAAGTAAAGCAAAAGATAGCGGGGATGATACGATACCGGGGCCCCTCCCCCAAGCTCGGCGGAGGCCAAGGGAGTGCCCATACCCGATACTCAATTCTCTTTTGGTGATGAAGAAGAAGGTGGTGGTGATGAAGCGATCCTGTCATCGGATTTCCATGGCAGTGGTCCACCATCATAAGAGGAGGAGTGAGTCTCACGGGTCCTACAGCTAGTAGCCAAACTCATACCTTTAAACCTCGCCTCATATTCAAAGACTTGGTTTTGGAGATCGTAGATCTGGCTTTGGAGGAAGTTTATTTGCTCATTGAGGGTAAAGACGATGTCCTTCATCGGCTTGCCATCCACCTTGAGATCACGGGAGAGGTCTTTGATCATCAGGTGATTGGCATTGAGTTCACGCTCCACCATCCCCTTCCACCGGAAGAACTCTTGTTCCACAGCTTCAAGCCTGGCCTCCACGGTTCGCGTTCCCTTGGGACCTCGCACATCGCGGATGTGAAGCACCCCCTCATGCATCTGGATGGCTTGGGGGTGCTGCACCACCTCCCGCAGATATGGGTTGATGACATTCTTGAAGAACTTGTCCTTGGAGGAGATTGAAGCATCCATGGTAGATGGGATCTGACAGAAAACAATAAGGAAAAAACATAAGATTTCTTCGCGATACAGTGGTCAATAGGCACGGGGGGTATATAAAGATTTTTTTTAATCTTAGGGAACAAGCAAACTGTAGAAAAACGGAGTCCGGAAAGTGTCCGAGGTGAGCACAACCCACCTGGGCGCGCTTGGCAAGCCAGGCGCGCCGTGGTGTCTTGTGCCCACCAGGGTACGCTTCCTGGAAGTTTCTTATTTTCCTAATTTTCTAAATATTCCAAAACTGACAAAAAATATTTCTTCGGATTTTTCGGAGTCTGTTTAGTTACCATATCACGTACATCCTTATTTTCATGATTCTGGAGTGTTTCGGAAGGACTCTTTTATGTGTTCTTCCAGTGTCAAAGTTTGGATAATATTACTTTCAACATTAGTGGGCGTACCTGAGATATAATGTTTTATTCGTTGCCCATTAACAACCTTCGGGTTAGTACCTTCGGCATTATTTATTTTGATAGCTCCAGACCGATAAACCTCCTCGATAACATAGGGCCCTTCCCATTTTGAGAGGAGTTTTCCTACAAAGAATATGAAATGAGAGTTGTACAAAAGAACATATTCTCCTACTTTAAACTTGCACTTTTGGATTCTTTTATCATGCCATCTTTTAGCCTTTTCTTTAAACAACTTAGCGTTTTCATAAGCTTGGGTTCTCCATTCACCTAAAGAGATAATATCAAATAACCTCTTTTCACCAGCAAGTTTGAAATCATAGTTTAGTTCTTTGATTTCTCAGTATGCTTTATGTTCTAACTCTAGAGGCAAATGACAAGCTTTTCCACAAACCATTTTATAAAGAGACACACCCATAGGATTTTGTATGCTGTTCTATTAGCCCAAAGTGCATCATCTAATTTCTTAGACCAATTCTTCCTAGACCTATTGACAGTCTTTTGCAAAATTAACTTTACTTCTCTATTGCTAAGTTCAACTTGACCACTAGACTAAGGATGATAAGGTGATGCAATTCTATGGTTAACATCATACTTGGCAAGCATTTTACGGAAAGATCCATGAATGAAGTGTAAACCACCGTTAGTCATTAAGTATCTAGGGACTCCAAACCTTGGGAAAATAAATTCCTTAAGCATTTTAATAGAGGTGTTGTGATCAGCACTAATGGTTGAAATATCTTCTACCCACTTAGTAACATAATCAACAACAACTAGAATATGTGTATACCCATTAGAGGAAGGAAAAGGTCCCAGGTAATCGAATCCCCAAACTTCAAATGGTTCAACAACAAGTAAATAATTCACAGGCATTTATTGACGCTTGCTGATATTACCTATTCTTTGGCATTCATCACAAGATAAGACGAACCGACGGGCATCCTGGAAGAGAATAGGCCAATAGAATCCAGATTGCAATACCTTGTGAGTAGTTCTATCTCCAGTATGATGCCCTCAATAAGCTTCAGAGTGACATTTCCGTAGGATTTGTCCCTGTTCGTGCTCAAGTACACAACGTCTAATAATAACATCTACTCCTTCTTTATAAAGATATGGGTCATCCCAAAAGTAATGTCTTAAATCGTAAAATAATTTTTTCTTTTGTTGGTAAGTAAAGCTAGGTGGTAAATATTTAGCAACAGTGTAATTAGCATAGCCAGTGACCAAGGAGTGTTATGAGCAACATTTATTGTAGCTAACTGCTCATTAGGAAAACTATCATCAATAGGTAGTGGGTAATCAAGCACATTTTCAAGCCTGGACATGTTATTAGCTACGGGGTTCTCAGGTCATTTTCTATCAGTAATATGTAAATCAAATTCTTGTAGCAAGAGAACCCATTGAATAAGTCTAAGTTTAGCATCTTTCTTTTCCATAAGATATTTAATAGCAGCATGATTGGTGTGATAAATTACTTTTGAATCAGCAATATAAGATCTAAATTTATCACATGCAAACACCACTGCTAAGAATTCTTTTTCAGTAGTAGCATAGTTTCGTTGAGCACTGTCTAGAGTTTTACTAGCATAATGAATAACATTCAGTTTCTTATCAACTCTTTGTCCTAGAACAACACCACCAGCATAATCACTAGCATCACACATAATTTCAAAAGGCAAGTTCCAATCAGGTGGTTGAACAATAAGTGCAGAAATTAAGGCTTTCTTGAGTGTTTCAATGGCTTCTAAAAAATCATCATAAAAAACAAAAGGAATATCTTTTTGCAAAAGATTTGTAAGAGGCCTAGAGATTTTAGAATAGTATTTGATAAATCTCCTATAGAAACAAACATGACCTAAGAAACTATGAATAACTTTGATATCTTTAGGACATGACATTTTCTCAATTGCATCAACCTTAGCTTTGTCCACTTCGATACCTCTTTCAAAAATTTTATGGCCCAAGACAATAACTTCATTAACCATAAAGTGGCACTTTTCCCAATTCAAAACAAGATTTGTTTTCCCTTATCTCTATAAAACTCGGTCAAGATTGCTTAGAGATTCGTCAAAAGACTTCCCATAAATAGAGAAATCATCCATGAAAACCTCAACAATCTTTTCACAAAAGTCAGAGAATATAGTAGTCATACATCTTTAAAAGGTAGCAGGTGCATTGCATAAACCAAAAGGCATCTATAAGCATAAGTTCCAAAGGGACAAGTAAAAGTGATGTTTTCTTGATGAGGTTGAGAAACAGGTATTTGTGAAAAAACTAGAATATCCATCAAGGAAGCAAAAATGTGTGTGCTTAGATAATCTTTCTAGGATTTGATCAATAAAAGGCAGAGGGTAATGATCTTTTCTAGTTTCTTTGTTTAATTTTCTAAAATCAATTACCATTCTATAGCCTATAGCAATTCTTTGTGGAATAAGTTCATTCTTATCATTAGGAACAACAGTTATACCTCCTTTCTTAGGGACACAATGGACATGACTTACCCATCTACTATCAGCTATGGGATAGATTATACCTACTTCCAGAAGTTTTAATATTTCCGATCTTACCACTTCTTTCATCTTCGAATTTAACCGACGTTGGTGATCAACAACGGGTTTCGCATCATGTTCCATATTAAGTTTGTGCTGACATAGAGTGGGACTAATGCCCTTTAAATAATCAAGAGTATATCCAATAGCAGTTCGGTGCTTCCTTAGAACTTTCAATAATCTTTCTTCTTCATGTTCTGAAAGGTTAGCACTAATAATAACATGGTATATCTTCTTTTCATCAAGATAAGCATATTTCAAAGTGTCTGGCAATTGTTTTAATTCAAACACAGGATCAC
Source organism: Triticum urartu (assembly GCF_003073215.2). Classification (NCBI taxonomy): domain Eukaryota; kingdom Viridiplantae; phylum Streptophyta; class Magnoliopsida; order Poales; family Poaceae; genus Triticum; species Triticum urartu. The sequence continues at coordinate 317,867,170 of NC_053023.1, read as the reverse complement.
CTTTAGGTGGAGGAGGACCTCCAGGAGTTTTAATAGGCAAATTGTGTTTAAGCAGAGGACGTTGTTCAAAGAAAATCTTATCTATTTCATTTCTTTCATGCATATGTAAATCATTTTCATGGTCTAGCAAATATTGTTCTAGTGGATCAGTAGGAGGCACAGCAATAGAAGCAAGACCAATCAATTCATCTTTACTAGGCAAATTTTTTTCATGAAGCTTTCAACTAAACTTGGAAAAATTAAACTCATGAGACTCATCACCAAAACTAACACCGACAGTTTGTTTCTCATCGACCCGTATGTACAACACGTGTGCGACCAGAATGACAACGCTACGTACGCTTCGACCAGGTGGGTCCTGACTGTCAGGCACTTCCTTGCCTGTGAAGATGTAGTTGGTGGCTCCCAGCAGTCAGGGGGTGAAATACGGTGGCCCGTCCGGTGGGTCCCCGCTGTCAGGTGGAGGAATAATTATTTTGCACGTAATAAGGAGGCACTTCCGTGCTGCGGCCGTGGACCCAGCTGTCAGCCTCTCCACGTACAGTCCACGTTCGATGGAAGCCGTTCCTTAACCACGTTGACCACGCCGCGCCGAGAGCACTAGGGCAGTGGACGACGGCAAGGCCTAGGAAGGGGACGATGCGGAGCAGGGGAAGACACGGCAGTTGATGCCCACGCGTAGAGGAGTACGAGGGCACTGGTTCGCTGTGGTGTGAGGCTGCCGTTGCCGCAGAGTAACAGGGGGTGTGGGTGAGTAGAGGGATGGCCTGGCCAGTGGTGGGAGTAGTAGGGTGCGGTGAGGCCTCCGCCGCATTGCAGCCGGCCATAGGAGGCAGGAGCATGAGGCACGACCGGTGCTAGTTTGGGCGGCTGGAGCAAGAAGACCAGAGGTTAAAGAAGCACTACGGCCGTTGGATGGACATCGTACGGTCACTTGAGCTAGAATTGTGCATATTGACTAAGTTAACAAAGCCCTCCGTCCCCGTCAACTTAGTAGGCCCACAAGTCAGCCTGCCACTATACTGGGTCCCAGCTAACAGGGGGAGTATTCATTTTTTTTGTGTGTAATAAGGAGGCACTTCCTTGCGTGCGAAGATATAGCTGGTGGGCCCGAGCTGTCAGCGGTGGTAACATTTTTTTCGTGAAATACAGAGGCCCTTTCGGTGGGTCCCTGATGTCAGGTGGAGGAATCATTATTTTGCGGGTAATAAGGAGGCATTTCCTTGCGTGCGGCCGTGGACCCAGCTGTCGGCCTCTCCACGTACAGTCCACTTCAGATGCATGTCGGTCATTGACCACGTTCACCAGGCCGCGCCGAGAGCACCAGGGCGGTGGACCACGGCGAGGCCTAGGAAGGGAACGACACGGAGGCAGGGAAGACTCGGCAGTTGTTTCCCACGCGGAGGGGAGTACAACTGTACGAGGGTTTACTGGTTCGTCTACCATCGCCGGAGAATAACAGCAGGTGTGGGTGAGTAGAGGGATGGCTAGGTCAGCGGTGGGAGTACGGTGGGGCGGTGAGGCCTGCGCAGCAGCACAGCCGGCCGTGGGAAGGAGGGAGCAGGCAGTCCCGCCAGAGCTTGTTTGAGCGGATGGAGCAGGAAGAGAAGATATTGAAGAAGAACGACGGCCGTTGGATGGACATGCAACAGTCACTGCTTGTGTGTCAACCTTTTTTTAGGAAAGCCTCAAATCTGTGGAAAACAGCATACATCCCATTTGCCATTATTTCTAATAATTTTCAGCCCATTTGCTAATTCTTAAGGTTTTTTTGGAGCCCATATTTTTTTCTTAGCATTACAGCCCAAATTGTGGCGATGGTTAAAAAATTATACGAATTTTTGCATATTTCGGTGCGGTCCGAACTATTTTTAATCCCGAAATTTCGACTCACATTCAAACTGATTTTAAAAATAAATGTATATCAATATAAAATCCAACAAATTCTCCATGCATAAAAATTTATGTAATTTAAAATTTTGAAATAAAAAAAAGATATTTGAAACTAATTGCCGGTTTGATGTGTTTTAAAAATGTACAGCCCATTTCTCATTACTGATGGGCCATTTTCTCGGCCAGCCGTATGAAAGCTCTCCTCGTCTTGATAGATTTGCAGCCCAACAGGCCTGACAAAGCGACTTACTTGGCAAATCACAAAAAAACTGGGCTGTGGTCGTGGACCCAGCTGTCAGCCTCTCCACATACAGTACTCTTCTGATGGAAGTCGTTCCTTGACCACGTTGACCACGCTGCGCGGAGAGCACCACAGCGGTGGACGAAGGCGAGGCCTAGGAAGGGGACGACGCGGAGCCAGGGAAGACGCGGCAGTGGAAGCCCACGCGGAGAGGAGTACGCGGGTTCACTGGTTCAACTGTGGTGTGAGGCTGCCGTCGCCGCAGGGCCTGGCCAGCGGTGGGAATAGTAGGGGCGGTGAGGCCTCCGCGGCAGCACAGCCAGCCACGAGAGGCAGGAGCATGCGGCATGACCAGCGTTGCTTTGGGCGGCTGGAGCAAGAAGACCAGAGGTTGGAGAAGCACTACGGCCGTTGGATGGACATCATACGGTCACTTGAGCTAGAATCGTTCATATTGACTAAGTTGACAAAGCCCTCCGTCCCCGTCAACTTTGTTGGCCCACAAGTCATCCTCCCACTATGGTGGGTCCCAGCTAGCAGGGGGGTATTCATTTTTTTTTGTGCGTAATAAAGAGACACTTCCTTGCGTGCGAAGATATAGCTGGTGGGTCTGACATGTCAGTGGGGGGAACAGTTTTTTCATGAAATACAGAGGCCCATCCGGTGGGTCCCAGCTGTCAGGTGGAGGAATCATTATTTTGCGCGTACAGTCCACAGCCGATGGATGTCGTTCGTTGACCAAGTTGACCAGGCCGCGCCGAGAGCACCATGGCGGTGGACGACGGCGAGGCCTAGGAAGGGAACAACATGGAGCCGGGGAAGACTTGGCAATGGTTGCCCACGCGATGGGGAGTACGAGGGTTTACTGGTCCGGCTACCGTCGCTGGAAAATAACAGGAGGTGTGGGTGAGTAGAGGAATGGCCTGGCCAGCAATGAAGTAGGGTGGGGCGGTGCGGCCTGTGCGGCAGCACAGCCGGCCACGGGAGGCGGGAGGAGGTAGTCCCACCAGAGCTGGTTTGGGCGGCTGGAGCAAGAAGATCAGATATTGAAAAAGCAGCACATCCAACTGTCACTGCTGCTAGAATCGTTTGTGGACTAAGTTCACAAAGGCAAAGTACACGTCAACCTAGAAGACCCACAAGTCAGCCTCCAAATCTGTCCCAAACAGCATACAGCCCAAAATTTCTAGCCAGATTCAAATTAATTTTAAATCTAAATATACCTTAATTTAAATTCAATGAAATTTTACCCGCACAAAAACAATGAAATTTAAAATATCAAAATCCGAAAGAAAACAGTATTTTGGAACTAATTGTCTGTTTGCTGTATTTTTTCATTGTATAGCCCATTTCTTATTACTTATAGCCCATTTTCTGGGAAAAATGCATCCCTCCTCGTCTTGAAAGATTTCCGGCCCAGCAGGGCATAGAAAAGCAAGTAGGCCTACGTTGGTTATTCTGCAAAAAAACAAAATAGCTTGCTAGCAATTTTCATAAAGGAAAAAACAAACTGGGTTGGCCATGTGCTAAACATATGAAATAAAAGCCAAGGCTAGACGGGCCACGGGTCCCGCACAACCCAGTTGATACCCTTCTGCGTCCTGAAAAAACAAAATTACTGCGCGCGCTGCTGGGTCCCTACTGTCATCCTCACCATGTACAGTCATCTCCTTATTCCTCTCGGTTGTTGACCATGTTCACAACACCGGAGGGCGGCGCCGCTGCGAGCGAACCAAGGCGGAGGACGATGGTGAGGCCTCAGACGAGAACGAACATGAGCTGGGGCAGATCACAGCCAGCCGTGGGAGGCGGGAGCAGGCGGTCCCGGCGGCACTGGTTTGGCTTTGGCGACTCGAGGAAGAAGAGACTAAAGAAACGCGACAGACGTTGAATGTCAATCCAACGGTCAAGGTTGGCACAATCGTTTTGTTGACTAAGAGGACACCAAGTAGCATACTTTTTTATATATAGGAAGAAAACTGCGAGGAAAATGCGTTCGTCTGCCGTCCTCCTCACAGGGAACGTTCGCCACATAAGTGACTAGCTCCCTTGGTTTTCAACCGAGAGGTCTTGGGTTCGAGTCCCAGGAACTCTCAATTTTGTCCTCCTTCCTTCCTCGCAAAAAAAGGGAAATAAAATCAAAGACTTGGGAAGGCGTACAGAACAAGCTAGTGTACCAGTAATGAGACGTTGCCGAGTTAAAAAAAGAACGAGGTGCTCCTGTAGCTGGTTCGAATCCAAACCTAGACTATGACTATATATGGTGCTATGCTACTCTGCAAGTAATGAAACTGACATATCCAACGTTCGCTTCTCCTCTTCTCTACTTACTCTGCCTAGCATCAGAAGCTCTGGCTGCAGCAACCATGTCCGCTGGCTGCTCGTCCACCTGCTCTTCAGCAGGCAACAACCAGATATGCGCCAAGCCGCAACCCGTACCATCGCCTGTGGGTCTCATCACACCCTCGCCGGCACGCGCACCGCAGCTGATTGCTCATCGCAACCCGCTGTCGTTGGTGTGGTGCCACTGTTGCAAATCACGCAGAGTCATCCGTTGCATCTCAACCACAATCCACAACCCTGGCCGAGTCTTCTACAAATGCCCGAATCATGGGGTAATAATATGTTTAAGTGTTGTTCTGCTGCTTTCAGTTGCTGATTTTTTAATAGTTTGGTTGATGATCTACCAATTTGATTCGTGCAGAAAAGGAAAGATTCGTGTGATTTGTATTTCTGGGAAGTTGCTGATGTGGGGGAATGCAACTACACTGATTATTTGGTTAGCCGAGGAATCCCAATACTAGCAGGTTGGGGTGTTGGACAAGTAACTGAAGGAACGGCAGAAGAGGAAGATGCAGAGCAGAAGCTTAAAGATGCAGTTCCTCTGATCATGGCCAAGCAACAGCTGTTGAACGGCCTTGACAACAATGAGGAGATGAAAGAGCTTGTGAAGATAATGGGCAAAATCGATGTGCTCTGTAGGATGATTGTCTCTTTATTTACAGTGTATGTAGCACTCGTGATGTATTCAATGGCTACGACATGAGCACTTTGCTAAAACTAGTAATGAATAAAACCTATGTAGCAGGCTGGGCATAGTGTTGTGAACATTTAATGATTTCAATTAACGGAAATCAAGGGGTATCCCCTTTTTCTCATATAAATAAATAAATAACAGAGGCCCTGTCGGGTCAACTTTGTTCTCATTCGAAGACATTGAGCAAATTGCAGTCCAACAGAAAACTACGTCATGAAATTCATGTTTCACAGCCAAATATGAGTACAACTAAACAACAATGTCATCATGTTTATTTGTCATACAATCACCAAACACAAATCAACATACATAACACGTGATGTTCTCACAGCAAAATACTAAACAACATGTTCATCAGGTTTCAGTTGTCATAGCAAACACAATTTCACATAGTAGATAAAAAAACGTCTTCTGACAGGCAAAATACGACAAAAGCAATGTAATCATCATCTACAGCAGCAGCGCCAACATCTTCGCCATGTGTATCAGTCTGAATCGTAATTCCCCATGGTGTCATCTTCTTCTTCGTCCTCAACGTCCTTGAACGTTGGCTTCTTCTTGATCAACTCTTGTATGTCCACAGCACGACAGGCAATCTTTTCGTCGGCGTCATTGACGTGATGGTTCTCAAAGATATTAGGAACATCTGTGTTACCTTGTACATCAGGAGCAGTGTAAGCATCATCTTGTTGTGCAACTTCATTAAACGAACTCCTCTTCTCAAACCTTTACAATACTCTCCAGTCATCACTACGTGCAAATGTGTCTTCCAAGAAAAATATCGGTGTTGCTTGATTTGCCAAAATAAAAGGCTCGTTGGTCTGGTATGCCGCCTTGACATTGATGGATTTGAAATAATCATCAGCTCTGGGTTTTGCGATCCTGGAAAACAGGTTGTAGCAACGACAGCACAACAGAACCACACACCGATGGTCCTCGAAACTGGAGATATACTGCAACTGAATAATGTCTGTTATGTTAGCATACATTTTAGTTGTCTCTTTTTCATACGTATCCGTGCTCATAATGGCACTATTTTGTGTCTTCCTGCCTTCGTCTCGTGCAAGGGTGTTGTAGCGCACATCTCCAACAACGCAAGATTCATAATGTCTTACCCAAGTATCAGGACCCATTGCTAGTGAGTAAAGGGCATCATCAACTGCCTGCCCATCCTCCCGCATCTTCTTAACCCATGCTTAGAAAATAGACAAGCTGATCATCTTATGTACTCAATATATTAAAAAAACTGACAGTGCACTTCAAAAGCTTACATGGTTCTTGAACCATTTCGCAAAACCTGCCATAACCAGTTTGTCAATGTTTCTTGGATTTTGCGGCAGTAACTCCTCTTTGTAGATGCTGCATAACATAGTGATCGCGTCAAACATCTAAATATATAAGAATGTGCTGCAAGTTTAGTAGATTATGATGTATAAGCTGCAGTACTGCACTTACTTGATATAAGGTAGTATCTCAGGACAGTTATACAACACATACCAAACCATTTTGTCCAAAACTTTAGGTTTTTCCTCTTGTCGACTCTTCCCTGTAACTCGAACAGAATAATCGAAAACATTGAGCCCGGGATTGTCTTCACCCACCTCTTTGCTAAGCTGATCAGCTGTTTCAATGTATTTTGAGCAGAATGTCAACGCTTCTGTAGCAATGTAGGCCTCTTCAATGGAACCCTCGGGTCTAGCTCTATTCCTAACATAGCCCTTGAAAGTGCCTAGCCACCTTTCAATAGGGTACAGCCAACCATACTGTACTGGACCTCTAAGTAGTGCCTCATCAGGTAGATGAACAGCCAAATGCACCATCACATCAAAGAAGGCTGGAGGATATATCTTCTCAAGGTCTCATAGGATAGTTGGTATCTTGTCTCTAAGACGCTCCAAAGCATCTATCCTGATATTCCTACTGCAGAGTTCCCTGAAGAATTGTCCCAAATCTACAACTACTCTGTATAAGTCAGGGCGGCCCAATCCTCTAAGGATAACAGGTAAAACCCTTTGAAGTAGGATGTGGCAGTCATGAGTTTTCAACCCTTGTACCTTGTTTCCATCTGCACTGACTCTCCTTTCAGGGATGGAAGCAAATCCATGTGGGAATCTCACACGTGACAGGACCTCGCAGAATTCTTTTCTTTTTTACCTTGTCCAAGACGTACACAGCTGGTGCCATATCCCGTGGTTTACCTTCATTTTGCACCTTCAAATCCTTTCTGATACCCAGGTGTGTCAAATCAATCCTAGATTTTAGGGTATCTTTCGTCTTGCCTTCAATATTAAGAAGTGTGACGATAATGCTGTCACATATATTTTTCTCGATGTGCATCACATCAAGATTATGCCTTAGCTCCAAATCTTTCCAATACTCCAAGTCCCACAAAGTGGACCTGCGGGTAAACAATAATCTCTCTTCTACCCTGCCACGCTTCCTTTTCCCGCTACCATTACTAGGATGGTTTCCTGGTGTAATATGCCTGACCTTCTCTAATTCCACTTGCAACTCATCGGCGGTGAGCCTCTTTGGCGCATCACGGTTTTCATGCTTTGCATTGAACACATGTCTTCAGTATTTTATAGGATGCGGCTTGTCCTTGGCAAGGAAACGGCAGTATCCAATGTAACAGATCTTGCTAAGTATTGCATATGACAGCGGATTCCTGTCACAGTGAACACATGCATTGTAACCATGTGTCGTTCACCCTGACATATTGCCCAAAGCTGGATAATCATGGATGCACCAAATTATAACAGCACGCAGAAAGAAATCAGCTGGTGGGCTGCTATATAGGTCTCGAGTGAGAACACCCTTCCATAGCTGTTGAAGTTCCTCCACAAGAGGCTCCATGAACAAATCAAAATCCTTTCCAGGACTTTTTGGACCTGGGATGAGCAAGGCCATCATGTAGTTTGATTCTTCGGTGCGGACATTTGGAGGCACGTTGTAAGGGATAACAAGCATTGGCCACATGCTATATGTGGCGCTCTGGTGGCCAAATGGGTTAAATCCATCTAAAGCTAAGCCAAGTCTAATTTTTCTCGTCTCAGCAACAAACTCTTTGTGTTTATCATTGAAGATTTTCCACTCACTACCATGAGATGGATGGCTCATTACATTCTGATCTCTGTATTCCTGGTTCCTAGAATGCCACAGTACATCCTCTCTTGTTTCAGCATCATGAAACAACCTCTGCAATCTTGGTGTAATTGGAAAATGTCTCAGAACATTACGAGGAATCCTCTTCACAGCATCGCCATCTTTCCATCTTGATGATTTGCATTCCGGGCATTCACTTAAGTTGGCATAATCCTTCCAGAACAGAACACAATTTTTCTTACAAACATGGATCATATCATATCCAATTCCAACTGCACGAAGGAAATTCTTCATTTTACTGTAGGTGTGTGGCAGCTCAGACGCATCTGGGAAAGATTCGCGAAAAGCAGCCAACATCGCATCGAATGATTTGTTGGTCATCCGCTCAGATGTCTTCACCTGAGAAAGGTGACCATAGCTGAGAATACTGACAGCTTATTTCCTGGGGTGACAGCAACGTTGCATTGTTCCAACATGCGGGCCCACCATTTTTCTTCTGCAGGTGAAAGTTCACGGAATGCACGGCATTTCGTAGCATTGTTTCAATGTTGGTCAAACTCACTGGCTCCACCACCACCACCTCCTCCTCCTCTTCCACCTGAGCATCAGGCAGATCAAGATGGTGATCTGCTGCTTCCACGTAGTCAATAACATTAACGTTCACAGCTTCACCATGATGAACCAACCTAGTATATGTGACCGACATCCCATACAAGTGTAGATGATTTTGCACAGTTGACTGGGGTCTTGTAACTGAATTCATACAACTGCTACACGGGCAGAGCACATCTGATTTCGGACCACCGTACTCAGCTCTTATAAAGTTCATGAAGTTTTCACCCCCCTCAACATATGCAGCGGAGAATCTTCGAGCAGAAGTTATCCAAGTCATGTCCATCTGTTGACATACAAATTAGTTCTTCTACTAGATATTACAGAAAAAACATATATGCTTTTTTATGAAGTCCAGAAAAAAAATACCTAGGTCGATGTCTAAAGCTATGGCTAGATATTTGGACAAGCAGATCTAAGTAACGAAATATATGTAAAGCTAATTCAATGAGGCCGAGCACACAGCCATCGAACTACCGAAGGCCATCACAGCAACAAATATCAGGTATAAAACGGTGTAGAGCTATTTCAGCTAACAGATTGGCTACTAGACCATGGCAATCTACGTCACAATAAATATATGGCAATATATTTTAGCAACTAATCGGCCTTGGCATGCCATCTCAGCTAAGCAGATTAAGTGCAGAACAGGGCAAGGAAGCTTCTTAAGCAGAGCATATTGACAGTAAACTACTTCGGCAAACAGTAAGATTAACAGCGTCTATCAGCTAACATTCAGCGCTACACCGACATGAATAGGGCCTCAGTCTAGAATGCGCGTACCGTGGGAGAAGCTGACCGTCGTGCATCTCCACACGAACGTCGCCAGCGGTGGCGGCGCTGACCGCCGTGCACCTCCAGAAGAACGTAGCCAGAGGTGGTGACGCGGCTAGAGGACGGCAGTCTACGAGAGCGTACCGTGGGAGCGAGAGGATCGCCGAACCGCGGCGCCGACGTATCAGCACGGCGGGGAGGGCGTCTTTGGCGGAGCGAATGGAGTGGAGGGGGACAGGGGGAAGGGGGGTTTGGGGAATATTATTGGCTAGTTGGCCGAAGGGCGGTTGAATCGGATTTGGGGGGAATTTTTGGGTGTGGGGGGGGGAGGATTTTCGCGCGGTGGGCGGGGGGAGTTTGGCGCATGGTCGGTTTCTCCAAGTGCAGTCCCACGTGTCAGTGAAGACGCAAGCCGAAGCGCGTTCCGTTTGCGTGAGCCGTGTGCAGGACCGAATGTGTGTGGGGTGCAATGAGACCGCGACATGAGTGTTGTGAGTGTACCTCATTTTTTCCTTTTAAACTAGGTGCTTCGCCCCCTAAAAAAATATGTTGCTTCGCGCGATCCATCGATACTACTACTAGTAATCCGGTAATCCTGACTAAAACGGCGCGACCGGGTCTTTTCCCGCGCGATATGCTGGGAGGTTGGCTTAGTTGGGTTTTTTAGGACGAGTAATGCTACACCTACGTAATCCCAGTTACGTAATTAATGCAATGTGAAACGTGTGAGCTGTTGATTGTAGAGTGGGGGGAGTGAGGGGCCCACCACCATGAAAGTCAGGGGAGGAGAGAGAGAGGCAATTTACGTTAACCCTTTCGTAGGTTCCCGTAGATGTAGAATGATGTGTCCGATCCGGCAATATAGGCCGTATGATCTATATCTAACGGATAGGAAGGAAACTATGACAATTTACCCGCACTCCTCTCCACATTTGCAGATAAGGCTTTCCCTCGTTCATCCTTTTCTCCCACAAGATCTTGAACTTCCGTGCAACGCACGGGCATCTTGCTAGTACTCCTACAATACGTATATTATTGTGAAAGTTCATATACACCGGCCGAGATTAAGGCAAACACGACAGATTTTCATTACATTTCGAACTTTTATAGGACAAAAAAATAAAAGAAACCTGACCCTAAACCTATTCTACGACGGCGACCGACGTCCTCCATCTGTGATCTCCATGTACGGGGGCAGGGTTCAAGACCCGTGAAGTGAAGGTGCGGTCTCTGGCGAGGAAAAGTAGAACATGGGAGACGGACCGGCCAGTTGGCACACCATGCCCTGCCGCCTCCCATGCCCTACTCATCCTCGGAGGAGTCCTCGATCTCGGCAGTGCCGGACGTTGGACGGCGGCAAGTAGGACGCGTGGCTGACGGTGCTCCCGTCATCGGCCGCCAGCATGGCCACTGCTTGTGCGGCGACTTGAGTGAGGGCGGCGACCTCAAGCTCCATCCCCGAAGACAAGCTCTCCCGCAGAGCGTTCGCGCTAGCGGTCATGGCGGATGTGGTTCCAGGTAGGAGGACGATGCGCTATGGTGTGGAGGTTAGCTGGGCGTTGCCGCTTTAAGTAGCGCATTCTGGTGAGGCCAAGCGTCCGGGTGCGTCATTAAGTTGCCGGAGTTGGTTCTGCGGGCAGCGAGCCTCTTAATGACGACATACGAACGGACGGCATGAATGCGGGCAGCTGGCGCCGACTGGGAACGCACCACGTGACGGTGCAAGGGATGAGGGTTTTGGTGTGCCAGGGTAGTCAGCTGCGGTCGTGGCAACGTTGGAGATGCCCTTTGCTCACATGCGATCCCCGCATGTCATTGGAAAAGTAAGACGACCCGGCATGGTCTCAGGTCCAGAGGATGCAGTTGGCCGTGCTACACCACTCCGCGGACTGCAATAGCCGTGCGCAAGTGTACCTCCTTCTCATTTTGAAAACTTTAGGCAAGCTTGGAAAAAATGTGTGGCGAAGTTTGGCAATGCAAGGCCTAGACCCAAACAGGATAAGTACGTACATACTAGGAGTACTAGTGTTAAAAAAAGAAAGGTTGGGTTTTCCTTCGCGGGATTTAATCGATACAAATCCTCGTTTCACGTGTCAATTAATGCGTATTTTTTTTCTCCAAAGACCAAAGAGCTAACCATCTCACTCCTCATCGATTGATTAATGCAGCGCCATGCAAACCAACCTTCTCACTTCCGCATGCATGCAGGGGATATTAATGTCCTTGGTTGCTAACCCCATCAATTTTGCCTTGATTAGTGTTAGTGGCCCTTTGCAAATTGTAATTTTGATATACTGGCCTTGTGTACAAAAAATGGAGGTAGTAACTATATTTGACTTCCTTCCCCATTGCGGTGACGTTGACGATATTTTTTTTGGTGGTTTGGCGAAGTGCGTTCGATGGAGAACACCATTCAGGGAGACCACGGTAAGTCGTTCGCAAGTGCCGCCTGCAAGCCGAGACAACCGCCTTATTTGCATCCAGGAAGTCCTGTAATAGTACTACTATAACTAATGCGGTGAGATGTCTTCTCGTAGAAGACGATGGAGAAGCGGAGTCAGCAAAGAGTGAAACGATGGTTGCTTCGTCCATGCTTTTGTCATTTGACGCCTCACTGCTTTGTGATTTGTGATAGAAGGGACAGGGGAGTAGACTCTGTGCTCTATACTGTACTACATGCGTCCAAGCATGGGAGAAAGAGGAGAGATGTTGCATTTTTCTATTCCTTCAATCAATCAACCAGGGAGCTTCGGTTCCATCTTTTTGGCTTTGGCAACACCGTCCATAATGGTTCCACGATGCTAAAAGCTATTTTCACATTTGGCTACACATTGTGGATGCCCTTAACCGTACCACTTGGTTTTTCTCCTGTGTGCTATCTATACAAATCTCAATTATATTGATCTAAAAAATTATAGAATCGAGATTAGTAAAAAGGAGGTGATTTTGCCGCGCGCATGGCGGGGGAGGTTTCTTATTTTCAGAGGACATTGTCCTGGCGGTTTGCTAACATGCGGTCCCACGTGTCAGTGCTTTACCAAGCCGATCCGCGTCCCACATGATGCAGAACAACGGCAAAAGAAACACGTGGTTAAGTTGAAGAAGATGGGGGAGAAGCAGATTCAGCAACAAGTGAAATGATGGTTCTTCGTCCCTCCAATTAACTGCGGGAAAGGTGTAGCTTTGTGATTTGACGCCTCATTGCTCATTACTACGCCGACGCCATGACTGGGGTGCTTCACCCCGGCTGCTCTGCATTGTATTTCGGTATGGCACATGGACCAGGTAGCTTGATGTCCCACATGTCAGCGAAAGGGACTAGTAGATTTATGAAAGCGAGCGCTCCACTCTTACGACGGAGGAGTAGACGACACGAGGCCCAGTGAACTGTCACTTATACTATATAGTACTATAGTTTTGCTGTTTTGCACGATCCATCGATACAAACCCGATAAAACAGGAAAGGGCAGGATTTTCCCCGCGCGATAGATGATATTGGCCATACATTTCAAAGGCAATTTTAATGTATGCAAACTGAATAATTATAAGTAACAATATGATATCTAGTAAAACTAAAAACACATATGATTTATTGTGTTAGAGTGTAGTAGTAGTGCTGTATTTCATAGTTGTTAGATGTAACATGCAAGAACGTGTAGAGATGTAGTTTGGGAGGGCCTACAGAGAGAAAAGCATAATACGGTCACCAAACTTTCGAATAAGCTGATTACGGTCACTATATATGTTTTGCGGTGATTATACGGTCACTTGCTCACAGCTCAACATCGGATTGCACTCTGTTGACCGGCCAAATAGTCTGCATGGCACCATGTTGACTAGTTAAATTGACCACGTTCTTTGTGGGTCCCACCTATCAGTTCGCATAGGCAAAAGGTCAGATAAACACAAATTTACGCAGGCGCGACAAGGCTCCAACCTGTGCGCGGGAATCACCTGGTTGTGTATGTGTCTGTCTGGGCCTGATGTGTGCGCATGCACGTGTAGGTTGAGCACTTGAGCATGAGAGTGTGTGTTTGTCGTGTGGTGTACTGGTGTGTGCATGCACGCGTGCGTGTGTGCATGTGAGTGTTGCATGCGTGCATGCGTGGCTACGTGTGTACGTGTGAGTGTTGCGTGCGTGTGTGGGTGCATGTGTTTGTGTGAGTGTTGCGTGGATGCAGTTCGTGTGCATGTGTCCGTGTGTGTATAATCACCACACCAGCTCCTGTGTGTTAAAACAGACGGCTCAGCATACCAATACAAGGCCACCTTGTCCGCTGTGCCCGCGGTCATGACTTCGAACCACCGTCCAAATATTTTTTTGTCGTTTGTTTTCATTCTTACTAGCAAGATGCCCATGCGTTGCATGTAACATCAAGATGCATTTGTCTGACCTGTTTATCTTGTGAGAGAAAAGGATGAATGAGGGAAGGCCTTATTTGCAAATGTGGAGAGGTGTGTGGGTACCTTTTTGCAAAATTGCCATAGTTTCTTTCCTATCCGTCAGATATAAATTGGACGGCCTATATTGCAGGATGGCAGGCACACCATCATGACCAACTCTGTTTTTTATAAGAGTGTATTTTATGTATTTTATAAGAGTGTAGATGTAGAGTAGATACAAGTCAACAGGTGGGCACGATGGTAGTGAGATAATGTGATGCAACACTAGAGGTGCCACGTGGAGCGCTTAACTGGTCAACTAGTCATGTCATGAGCAAATACAGAGTTGTACGGTGAGCCCGTGACTGCATAATAACCACTAAACGTAAATGGTGACCGTAGTGAGTGGATTCTGAAGTCCAATGTATGTATCGTGCTTTCGCTTCAAATACAAAGATCGTCATTGCATATATCGCGAGAGAAAGATGAAACATGCGTGAATTTTCTGGGGGCTTACTTTTAGACGACCTGGAGATAGTTTTGTGTGCATACGTGAAAGGGGCGTACAGGGGGGTATGCGGTGGAGAGGGAGATGCTCTTCGTTTCTCTTTATTATGACTAACTTTGTATATAGTATAAAAATATACAAATTCACAGTGTGGAATAAATATCATTGTGGGCACCATGCAATGCAAATTAGCGTTCGTACTCCTCCATATAACTTTGTAATGTTGTATATATGTAGAAACTCTAAAATAATTTTTTGGCCACACTTTATTCAAAAGGAATGTTGTATGCGAAATAAATGTGAAGAGAGGGCCTTTTAGATCAATGGGGTACGTGATGTAACATGTGTGAATGTGTAGTTGATGCATTTGGCGGGGCCTAGAGAGGTATGTGTGTGTATTACGTATTCGAGAGAGGCATGGATAGAGGGGGCGACAGGGGGGCGTGGGAGAGATAGCACGAGAAATGAGAGTGGTCTAGAGAGAGAGAGACGAATATGACATCACGACAAGAGATTCCATTCCCTTGAGTGTGTATATGCAAGGGGGAGGGAATAGAGGCACCAGGAGAAATTTTCTGTATGTGTGGTGTTTGTGTTGGTATGTGTGGGTGTGAGAAGATAATGAGACGTGGGGGCAGAGGGTGTGTCACCGCGTGAGGTCCGGTGGGTCGAGGTGAGGCCCTTTGTTCTGTTCCGTCCTGCGCCACATTGGTCGGCCCGTGAAGCATTTAGGAAGACCCATGGATGACTAGTCGTACAAGACAAAGATAGCAGAATTGTGAAGGACTCTGTGTCCACTGACAAAGCCGGCTAGGATTTGTAACCCTAGGTTCTCAGGCTAAGGTAACCCCTTTATCTCTGATATTACTATTCATCCAACCTAACTTTAAGGGGCATCCTACAGAATGCTCTGCTAGAATCATACTCGTCGATTAGGAAGAGAGGTGTGAGACAATGCGTGAGAGATAGGCGTAAAGATAATGTGCGTACATGAGACACGTAGGCAGGTCCATGTATATAGAAAGGGTCGATGAGGATTGTGTGTGTGTATGTTTGCGAGAGGAAGAGTGCTTGTGATAAAGGTTAGTGAAAACAGTTGTAAATGGTTACGAGAGGGAGAGAGGGTTATATCTAGAGCATGTGTGTGAGAAAGACACCTCGGGAGAGAGTGTGTGAGCATGTGTGAGAGACCACCAATGGAGAGGGAAACTACACGTAAAAGACTGCTCTACACATTGATTAAAGATATAAATTATATCCAAATATTAGGATGGGATCATGATATTTGCAATTCATGTAAGGAGCGTTCATTGATCCATCAGACATCTAGATTCTATCGAATTTGAGCATGTCTATGTTATTATTCGACACAATTGATCCACATAGTTAGTATGTTGAACTCCAGACAATGCATCACTTTAGCAATCGAATATAAACGTGAGTATAGTTCATGTTGTGTGTGTAAAGCACATTATACATACGAAAGTTACACAATGGACATTATAAATAGCTACTACCTATGAACTAGCATACATTTGAAATCAACTTAAAATGGTTTAAAAAAATCGAATTCAACATGAAGTCCATTCAATTATTTGAATTTGATATCATGGCATTTGTAAACCATACCTAAATTATGGGGGCACCAATCTTTGCATTGATTTTGTACATAATAGAATATGTAGTTGTGTACAAAATAGATTCAAATTTAGCTCCTCCATTCCAAAATAATCGTAGTTATAGGATTTTCAAGTGTCAAAATTTCAAAAAGAAGCGGATAATTTAATGAGGTTTTCAAACATACAAGGTCAAATATAATGTTGTATATTTAGGTCAATCCTCATAGTTCAAGAGTACTCTAAACGTGAATGCTTGTGTTTCAAAATTTCAAACGAAGCGCCAAAAGAGCCTCTACTCGCCCGAAACCGCGTGAGACCAATATTTGGTAGTATGTAGCGACCCGACCTGAATGGATCAAGTCTCTGTGCTTAAGTGTCATCCCTGGATCGGTATGCTGACACACATAGTACTCGAGGATTTATAACAGAGGTAAATCACATGTATAAAGTAACGTAAATACTTTTACCTCAATCCAAAATAGCGGAAGTAACAAGGTTGTGGATTCCCATCAACACCAACGGCAAAGTTGAGTGTAGAAATCGTAACCCTAACGTATCACTTACTCGTCGTAAGATAATCCTGTAACATGAGACGTTGCAGCCACAGAGGGTCAGTACATTGAATGTACTGGCAAATTCACACCATAGAGAATGATGAATAAAGGCTATCACTACATGCGTATTTCGTTGGTGGAAAAACTCTATGGTTATAAGGTTTTTGCGAAAAGCAAATTTTTTCCTACTGCAAAGGAATAAATTTTTATTTAACTATCAAGGTTGTTGTTGAACATTGAGAATGGTTGACAGCATTCTCAATCCCAATTAAAAGTAATCATTAACACCCAACAATATTCATTTAGAGTAACATGTTGAGATTCACATGATAATCCAGGTACTAGATACTCAAGATGTCCATAACCGGGGACACGACTAATCATGATTAGTTTATACACTCTTCAGAGGTTTGCGCACTTTTCCCCACAAGACTCGATCTCCTCCGTTGGATTTCTCGCACTACATGGTGTTTGAGAAACGGATGACCGAGACATAGTCTTTCAGAAGCATTTGCACCTTACAATGGGTAGACCGTACCACCTACAACCCCTACATCTGCTAGTCTACCACTGTAAGAGTTCACATGACTTAATCAACTATGCTAGAGCCCATGATAGCTTGTGGCTGCACACGGAAGTTTCTAGTATGAATAGTCTCATGATCGCTTTGAGCCTGGGTGGCGTACCATAGGAGGATCACACGGTAACCCCGGGATCTCCTAGGACAACACTGGTATATCCCCAGGTGTCTGGGCAAGTCCACTGGTATATCCCCAGGGTTCCCCAACCAATCCACCCAGATGTGTATTAAAGTAGCCACCTTAAGTTAAACCTTAGTTAACAATAATCTCTCACATCAGTCATGAAATACTCTCAAAACGCAATCCACGTCTACGAGCATAGCATGGCATTGTAAGCATAACGTAATAGTAACTCCCAAGGTTTGAATGCAGGGCAATAGGTTCCTACCTCATCAACTAGTTCCCAATACCCACATGTTATCAATCCTACTCATGTAATGTTTGAGGGTGAAACTAATGCATAAAAACTGGGTATGAAAGGGGATATGATCAAAGTGTGAACTTGCCTGCAATGTTGATGAATATGATCCGCACTCAAAACTCTTGATAGTTCTACTCATCACACTCCGGTCAATCTATCGAAATCAAGCAATTGTAACCACACATAAGCAATCACTCAAAAGATCGAAAAGAACGAAGAAGACGATTCGAAAACATCAAAACCAAGCAAATAGCTCTTGCAACATAAAAAAATTTCTAAAAGTACCAAAATTATGTGAATTTGGCCTTATCAGAAAGTTTAGGTCAAGAGCTTCGATATGCAAAAAGAATCAACTCAAACGGAGCTATGAAACTCAAGTTATGATCAAACGAAGTTTGAATTCAAATCTAATCTAATTCAAATTTTAAACTTTTCAAAAACATGTTTAAGTTGTTTATCCGGATAGAGGGGATCATAACGAAAAGTGGGTATTGGTTTTGTCTAATTTCGACTAACGACCAAAAAGTTATAATCGTTTGAAACCGAGGGACTAATCTGTAAGAAAAACTACCACGAATAGGTCCCTGGCTGAAAATAACAGAAAAAGAAAAAACTAAAGGGCGAACGTTCGTTTTCTATACCTAACCAACGAACGTTCTCTAAATAATAAACCTAAACAAAAAACCGGTTTTAAAAGAAAACGAGAGAAAACCTATAAAATATAAAATAAACCGGTCCGGGGGCGGTTTATACCGGTTCGGGGCGGTTTACGGTGGAAAACCAGCGGCGGCGGTGTTCTCCGGCGAGCGAGGCGAGGCGAGACGGCGGCTCTGGCGCGGCAGCAGGCGATGGCAGGCGGCGGGGCGCGGCGACTGGGGGGAGGGGTGGCGCGGCGCGGCATGCGGCGGCGCTAGCAGGCGGCAGCGCGGCGAGAAGGTGACGGCGGTGGCAGCGCAGCAAATCTCGCCGGCGGCAGTGGTTGCGGCGGGGCGCGGCGAGAAGCGGTGCGGCGAGGAGAGAGAGAGAGGGGGGGGTCCGGCTCCTTTATAGGGGGGGCGAGGCGATGGCGTGGGCGAGGGGCAAGGAGGAGGCCGGGGCGACCACGGCGGCGCCGGCGTGCTTGCTCGGGAGATCTTCCCGAGCTCGGAGACGAGCGGGCAGGCTGGCTGGGCCGGCTGGGCTGGGCGCGGCCCAGTTCGGTCGGCCCGAGAAGTTTTTTTTTGTAATTTTTTTTCACAAACAAAAGAGATAAAAACAAATAGAAATAAAAATATTATATAGGCATATAATATATCAAAATTTTCAGAAAAAGATTTTCTATAACATGGACATTTTAGTAAAATCAAATAAAATCCACACAAAATCAAATAATTCAAACAGTGCTCCTACTCTAATAGAATCCACCAAAAAACATTTTAAAAATGCAAAAATGATTTCAAATTAATTTTTCTCCAATTTTCTAATGTAGGGAATCATGTTACCCTATTTTCCATATATTTTATTTTTGGAGAAAAAATTAATTTGAATAAACTCAAATAACTCCAAATTGAAAATAAATTCAAAAAGGAATTTGAATGTGATCTTTGAAACTCCCAACTCATATTTCATAATTTGAAGAAGTCATTTTATCTTCTCTCGTGAAAATCATTGAGTTGCATAAAGTTTCTGAATTGGAAAAATATTTCCCAATGGAATTCAAATATTTTTCAAACACCCTTTTCATTTATTTAAATGGAAGAAGTCATGTCATCTTCTCTCTAGGGTTTTTTGTATTTGAAAAGAATTTAAATTCACGAAGATCATAAGGCAAATATGAAAGTTTTGGGAAAGTCCTTTTATTCCCTCTCATTTAACTTTCAAAAAGTTTCGAATTCACTCACTTTCAGACAATCAATCAAACAATCAATCAAATCTATCTATTTATTATAACATTCCAAAATTTAGAATTTTGGGATGTTACATAGTACAAGGAAATTACTTTTCTAATAACTCTGACCCGTGAAACCTACCGGCCTGACGTCCAAAGGTCTAAACCGGGGTAGGTTTGTAGCTTCATCTAGATGCCACGCAACCACATCCGAAAAACATTCATACACAATGGCCGCCTAAGCACACAAGCGCGTGGCCGAAATCGCTCCCGCCCACTATTTGGGACACCTGGGATTACCATCCTACCCCCGACCCGCAGTAGGTCCGAAATTTAAGAGGGGGGCAAAGTTTGTACTTTCCCCAAATTTCAAACAAGCGCGTCCCATTTCTGTTCAAAAAAGCAAAAAACAAGCGCGTCCCAGACCGAAACATGGTTCCCCCCCACCCGTCTGATTCCCTATTCGTACTCCGTGGGCGCCAAAACTACCTCTCCACCAGCTGCGAAACCCCGACGTCCTCCGTCTGCCACCCCATCCCACCCATCAACTGCCGCCCTCCTCCATCAAGCCGGAGCCGATACCCCGACGTCGTCGTCCACCGCAACCTCAACCGCAACGCCCTCCACGGCTAGTAGTTGAAGCCGAGGCCGAGCCGTCCGTACCCGAGCCAGTTCAACCATGCCGTCCTGCGCCTCACCACTGCCGCTCCAACTTCACCACCCTCCACCGCACCAGAGCTGTTCCTGCTACGCCGTCCTTCGCCGCCTCGGATTTGCTTCCCCTCCGCCGACATACGGCCACGGCAACACATTCAACAATTTGGCCATGGGTTCGTCCTAGCCTGCACCCTCCAGAACATCGGTTTCCCCGGTAAAAAGAAGAAAATTGGCGCGACTTGTGGAGGTGACCACACCGGCAACCGAAAAAGGTACTCCTCTTCCCTTATTCGTGCAAATTTTACGTCTCTGCTTGCACGATATTCATCCCACAGAAGACACTAGTTGACCGCTTCTTCTTGATACTAGATGTTCCTAGTAACTCGCGATGCACAAGGTTTCTCCTCATATACTATTTCACCTTAGCTAGAGGTCCGTCGCCCCCCTGAATTTCAATTTCTGGCCACTTGATTCCCAATTAACGGAAGCATTCCCTGGCGTAACATGCGCTAGTACGCCTATTACGCCGGGGAAGCAGCACCTTGGTGTTTATCTTAGGGGCATGTGAGGCCTAGAGCTACTGGCGCCCGACCTGGAGGTCGGCCGAGATTAAAGGGATGGCCTGGGGGCGCTGCCAAGCACGGCGGTGGTGTGAGGTCGATGGGAGGGCGGGGCGGCGGAGGTAGGGGTCTGGGCCGGTGGTCGCTGGCGGTTCGAGAAAGATCGTCAACAGTGACTAGCAGGAGGTAGACGAAGGCCATCTGCCCGTTCCTTATAGATCGGACGGTTCATTAAAAAAATCTACTGACCTATTTATTTTCAGTCGACTGTTATCTTAGATATGACCACATGTGGTGGTGTGCTGGAGGAGTACCTGCATTTCCTGTGCTCATATTTTACAAAATCATACAAAGTAGAATCTAATTTTGTTTGCCAGGCAATGTTGTAGAGCTATCATATGTCTCCTGTCATTTATTTTTCAGCCACCTGCTATCTGCTACTTTAAAGTGCACTAGTTCTGCACACACTTGACCCTTACTCTCACTGTTGTGTTTTTATGCAAGGGTATTTCAGACTCTGCTGCCATGAGAGAAGCCAAAAAGAAAAGAGAGAAGTCGCTCCAGTTTTGTGTGCGGGTAGGCAAGACACGTTCCAGCGCTATAATGGGTGCAGTGTCAGCAGATGGAGACGGTAAACGTAGCTCTGGAGTTGATGACCTCACTCGCAATGAACCACCATCCCAGGTGCTTGCTTTAACTTCGCGGTGTCATATGTGGTTGCATGTTCCATATGGTGTCTAGCTTGTGTTCGAAAGGCCTAAGTCGGTAAGATAAGGAAAGATATTTTTTTACATGAACCACCATCCCGTGAGCACCAGAAGACAAATAGCTAGTCAGGGCACCGGCCGAGCCAGTGACAAGCCCAGCAAAGATAGGCATCACCTAGAAGCCAACTAAAAAGCTGCGATGGCGGCGAAACAGCCCGCCTCCCACCAGGCTCTCACGTCCTAGATGATCATGCTCACCACGCCAGCCGGATGTCTAGCTTGTATTGCTTCAAATTTGGTTAAATTGCATCTGCTTAGCTTACACATTATACCTTTGAATATGACATGCCTGTCTGTTTTTGGTACATACTAGTACATCTGTGTATTAATCATGTTCTTACATCAAACTAATGTTCTTGTGTATACCTCATCAATCACTTGTGGCGAGGCAGGCAGGCAAGGGGACTACTCCTCATTTAAAGAATGCATCGTCAGCCTCCCAACATGATTCTCAAGAAACAGAAATGCTAGATGAAGATAGTGAATGTAGCTCTGTAGTTGATTATAGCATTTCCCCTACACTAGCATCGCACGTGCTTGCTCTAACTTGGCAGCGTGATATGTGGTTGCATGTTGCATATGGTGTCTAGATTGTAATTCTTCCAATCTGGTTAAACTGCATGTGCTAGTCTGCTTAGCTTATACATTATACCTATTAATGTGACATGCCTTCCTGTATTTAGTACATAGTACATCTGTCTATTAAGCATCTCCTTACATAAAACTATTGTTTTTTTGTATCCCATATCAATCAACATGACGAGACACCTTTAGTATATGCAGTGCGATATTAGTTGCATCTTTCATATGATTTATAGCATGCACTGCTTCTAATTTTTTGAAATTCCATTTATGATGGGACGCTTTTAACTTGGCAGAGTCATATTGGTTGCATCTTTCATGTGGTGTCTAGCTTGCATTGCTTCTTATTTGCTGGAATGGTTTCTGCTTAGTTTACACAAACAGTTGTGAACATGCCATGCCGTCCTGTTTTTCGTACATATTCCATCCTGGTATCATGTGTTTGCCTTACATCAAAGTAGTGATTGTCAGTATCATGCATGAATGAGTTCAGAAGAGAGAATTTTATTGCTTTTTCTTGTCGGTTTTATTTGACAATTCAAAATCAATAAAGCGGAAGGAAGTTAGCAAGGCAGTGGATAAAGGTGCTCCTTCCAAATGGAGGACCTCTACAGTTTCTACTCCTCCACACCCCCAAGATGATTTCCAAGACAACACATGCATAGACACTCAACAAAGCTGTGTTTATGATGAGCACGTCTCCCCTAGTGGAGCATCACCGGTGCTCCCTCTAACTTGGCACTGTTATATGTGGTTGCATGTTATGTGTGATGTCTAGCTTGTATTGCTTCTAATTTTGTTGAATTCCATCTGCTTACTTTACACATTATACTTGAATAAGACACGTGTTCCTGTTTCCAGAACATACAATATCTGTCTATCACACCATGTTCTTACATCAAATTACTACTGTTGTGTAACCTACAACAATCACTTATCATAAGACATGTTTGACTTCGGAGTGTGATATAGGTTACATCTCACATTCTTTTCTAGCTTGTATTACTAATTTGTTCAAATGGCACTTATGACGAGACAGTTTTAACTTGGTAGAGTTATATTCGTTACATCTTTCATATGGTGTCTAGCTTTCATTGCTTCTAATTTGTTGAAATGCCTTCTCCTTAGTTTACACATCATAAGCTGTGAATATGCAATGGCACTAATGACGAGAGACCTCTAACATGGTAGTGTGATGTTGTTTGCATCTTGCATATGATTTATTTCTTGTACTGCTTCACATTTGTTTAAACGCCATTTATGATGAGACACTGTTAACTTGGCAGAGCGATATTTGTAGCATCATTCATATGGTGTCTACCTTCCATTGCAGTGCTTCTAATTTGGTGAAATGTCTTCTTCTTAGTTTACACATCATAGTTCTGGTTATCTCTTCCATCCTATTCTTCATACATATTACATCCTCCTATCATGTGGTTGTCTAACATCAAAGTTCAGTTCGTCTGCATCACGCATCAATTTGTTCTGAAGAACTAAATTGTTATTCGTTTTTCTTGTCGGCTTGACTTAACATGGCACAGAGAAAGAGGAAGAAACACAGAATGGCAGGGAATGAGAAGCGGATGAATCCTGCAGATTCTGCTGGTACTGATGGTGCAATAGAAGGTCAAAGTCCAGCAGAAAATTCTACAAACACGGCATCTCATGCTACAGGAGTTGCAAAAAAAGACAAACAGAAACAAATAGCTGCCACCAAACAAGCAGAGACAGCCCTAGTTCTTGCAGCACCTACCACAGTACTACCAGCTGCACGACGTACTCGTGCGTCAACTGAGCTAGCAGCACGTTCCCAAGCTCCCTTTCCACCTGACACTACTTCCCAAGCACTCTTGACACAAGAAGAGTTGGCAATATCAGATGAACCTTGTGAGCTTCAATAGCAAGAAGGTAGTTGCTGGAGTCAAGTTACAGTTGCATGCTTCTTTACATGTAGTCTCACAGTTTGATGTACACTAACACTTCCTATGTTTGTTGTTGGACTAGAACCTAGGCGCAAGAGGAAACAAACATCAGGGATAATGCTCGATAGGTTAACTAAATCTAGAGGAGGAAGAATGGATATCCGTTTTGAGGCAGGTTTAAAAAGGCCACGTGATGCTACAGAGTCAGCCAAGTTAGTATCATAGGCAGCGGTTGCTGTTAGGTGTCATGTACGTATCCTCCCAACATGGATTCAGTACAGGAATGACAAAGACGAAACCCAGTTCAACATCTACCTCGACCATTTATCTGTAAGTATGGTTATGTATGGAAACTAGTAATATCGTCTTGCTCTGTCCAATACTTTCTAGGTTGATGATAATGAGACTCCCATAATTTTCAACAGATGAGGTTCAAGTTGGATAGCCAAGATGATGCAACCAGACAAGCTTGCACCCATGTTTTCAAGTCTTCTCTGCGACAGTATCGGTATAATTTGAGGAAAACTCACTTTGAAGGCAAGTCTAACAGTGAACTTGCCCAAACATCTCTAGTGGAAAATGTATCTGATGAAGACTGGAGAGGCCTCGTTAAACACTGGTCCGATCCGAAGTATCAGGTACATTATATATATGTCATCAGATCACATGTTGAAGTCCTATTTACGCATGTGCCACACAAATCTATCTTCTTGTAGGTGAACTGTTCAAAGAACAAGGCCAACCGTACGAAAGTGAAATTCCAATAGACGACAGGATCTCGTAGCTATATTGCACACTGCGAGGCTCTTGTAATTAGCTGTTGTTTCACTCTTTTTGTTGTACCATATTATCAGATCTATATTGACTTGTTCCAAATGCAGAGGAAAGCCCGCAAGGACCAAAAAGTACCTGAACCAAATGCTGTGGAAATCTTGAAGGACTATCACACCAGCAAGAAGAAGGGCATGACTACACCAGTCAAAGCCGCTGTTGTAAGTCCTTAATCCTCATGCCTTTTAACTACTACTTACTCTGACTTGTGCCTTGAACTGCATGGTTTGCAGCCAATGTATATTACTCTTTTCAATTTTATACACAATTGTCTTAGCGTATCATTGCACCTTACAAGGTTTAAAAGAGAGGAGTGATGTTCCTTTGATCTTGACCCGTAATTTAGTTCCGTGCTGGACTTGCCCACTCAATGTTACAATTGCCTGTTTGTCTGTTCTCAGTTGTTTTGTGATATGAATGATGTCATACTATGCTTACCGTATTATAAACTTCGTCTCTTTATCCTTAGACCTCAATACAATGTGAAGAAATAGACAATACATTAGCGATGGTACATGGTCATATGTTTGGAACCTGGTTTTATTATGTACTTTGTAATAAAATACAACTAATATTTTACATGGGTTCACCAGAATAAGTTCTGTATATAGACCAAAGCTATTTTGTTTGGTTTTGCTGCCTCCTTAATATCTTCTGTTCTGGTACTACTAATGTAAAACCTCAACTTTTCAGCGAGCTATGGAAAAAATGGTGGAACTGCCACCTTCTGAAGGTGGCGAGGCAACTATAACCGCAATGTTAGCTCTTGCTGTAGTGGGTCAGTACATGTCCACTAACAGTACCAATAGCACGTTCCTGCGTAATACTGGGTTGGTTGTTAAGGCAATATCATCCAAACTGCCTCATGATCAAGATATGCAAGCTCAAAGCAATGTTGTATCTGCGCTCCAGACACAAGTCCATTCCCTAACAGAGACCCTTTGTGAAACAAGGAGAAACATTGCTCAATGTCGTCAAGATATGCATGGTTTTGAAACTAGACTATCCGACATTTGCTATATTGTTCAAGAGCCTAGGGGAAATGAAGGCGAGGGTTATGGTGCTCCATCGGACAATACAGCATGAAAACATAATAGTCAGGTCAAATGAACTGAGCTTCTGAACTTCTGGTGGTGCATTTATCTGCTAGACTGTTAAGTTTTATGCCAACCTTCCTTTTGTTATATAGTTGTAATTTGTTTTGGTGTGATACAAAATTTATTCTTAACGTGCAGCCACCGCCTCAAGAAAACAACAAGCCATTTTTGTATAGTGTAGGGTGTTCCCTATATTTGCACTGGTGGCGATCTTTGATGCCGAGTGGATGTAATCTGTGCAATCGCCTTAATAGCCTAGCATTAGTTTCGGCCTTATTTATTTCCTAGTCTTCTTTTTCCCTGGTTTGCTAGTGGCCGCAACTACCATGGGCCATATACGGGCCGTAGGATCCATGGGTCTCCTACGGGCCATCGATAAATGGGCCTATAATCGGTGGGCCTCGAGCCGTCGGATTACTGGGTCTACATGGGCCATAATCGGGCGTAATTGGTATCGGCCCAGCACGGTAACAGGCCGTAGGACAGCAAATGCTTAATTATGTCATAGGCATAATGGGTCGTTAATGGGCCAGAATATAGGACGAGGTGGAAACGGCGCAACGGGTTAACAGGCCAGAAACATGCCGACTCTTGCCATGGGCCGAATTTGGCCCATTAGGGTAACAGGACAGTAACGGGCCGACCCTTGCCATGGTCCGAATTTGGCCCATTAGTGGAACAGGCCAGTAACGGGCCAACTCTTGCCATGGGCCAAATTTGGCCCATTAGGGGAACAGGCCAGTAACAGGCTGGAAGTAATCGAGGGCCGAAAAGGAGCCCAAGAACATATGGGCCGTCAATAGGCCGAAAGCTAACACGGGCTGGAAACGGCCCATGTAAATCATGGGCCGTTAACGGGTATAAAGAAAATTACTGTTCATTATGGGCAAGAGTCACCGTGGGCCTTTACCTGGGCCGACCTATTAGGGCACACGAAAATCTTGTGGGCCTTTACATGGGCCGGCCCATTATGGTCCGCGAAATCTTGTTGGTCTTTAGCTGGCCAGCCCGTTATGGTTCGCAAAATCTCGTGGGCCTTTAGCTGGGCCGGCCCATTATGGTCCGCAAAATCTTGTGGGCCTTTAGTTGGGCTGGCCCATTTAAACTTGTTGGGCCGTGCCACGTGTCGACGTATCATAGGCGCCTTCTGTCCAGTGAGTGGATGACATCTGTCCCGACGATGAGCCGACACGTGTTTCCTCTAGCCAATGATGATTTTACACGTGGAAAATCCCCATTGGTTGGGGTTGTTAACGGGTTATCGAATCCAAAACCCGACCCGATGGCTTAATGGCGTTCCGTTACGGTGGATGCCACGTGTCGGTCACCCTTGACAAAAGCACTTCTGTGAAGCGCAATTTATCGTCATGGAAGTGGACACATCCGTGATGATAATTTTGGTAATGTCATGGAACACTTCTACGACAGCACAGGTATGACTATCTTGATTCTCTCATAAATTTGTCATGGATGTACATGCATGACAAAAAAGCGACCTACTATGACAAACACGTATCATCACGGAAGTGTATTTTTTTTGTAGTGCAAGTAATGATAATAGTAGCAAAGGTGCAGCAAGGTAGCCCAATCCTTTGGAGGCAAAGGAAAGGCCAAAACGGTCTCTTATAATAAACAAAGCGTTCTTGAGGGTACATGGGATTTTCATCTAGTCACTTTCACCACGTTGGTTTGATTCGTGTTCGGTACTTTGATAATTTGATAGGTGGGTGGACCGGTGCTTAGGTGATGTTCTTACTTGAACAAACCTCCTACTTATGATTAACCCTCCCGCAAGCATCCGCAACTACGAGGAAAGTATTAATAATAAATTCTAACCATAGCATTAAACTTTTGGATCCAATCGGTCCCCTACGGAATAGCGCATAAACAGGGGTTTAAGCTTCTTTTGCTCTCACAACCCATCATCTAATTGCTACTCCACAATGCATTTCCTTAGGCCCAAATATGGTGAAGTGTCATGTAGTCGACGTTCACATGACACCACTAATGGAATCACAACATGCATACTATCAAAATATCAAACACATATCAAGTTCACATGATTACTTGCAACATGATTTCTCCCATGACCTCAAGAACAAAATAAACTACTCACAAATGATAATCATGATCAAGATCAGAGGGGTATTAAATAGCATCTTGGATCTGAACATATAATCTTCCACCAAATAAACCATATAGTAATCAACTACAAGATGTAATCAACACTATTAGTCACCCACCAGCACCAATCTATAGTTTCGGTAACAAGATTGAATACAAGAGATGAACTAGGGTTTGAGATGAGATGGTGCTGTGGAAGATGTTGATGGAGATTGCCGTCCCCAGGATGGGAGAGTTGTTGGTGATGATGAGGACGATGATTTCCCCCTCCGGGAGGGAAGTTCCCGCGGCGGAATGGCTCCGCCGGAGGGCAAAAGTGCTCCTGCCCAAGTTCCGCCTCGAGACGGCGGCGCTCCGTCCCGAAAGTCCTGGCCTTATTTTTTCTAGGTCAAAATGACTTATATACCAGAAGATGGGCACTAGAGGTGGGCCTGGGTGAGCACAACCCACCAGGGCGCACTTGGGCTCCCTAGCGCGCCGAGGTGGGTTGTTCTCACCTGGTGGGCTCCTCTGGTACTTATTTGCTCCAATATTCTTCATATATTCCATAAAAATTCTCCGTGAAGTTTTAGCTTGTTTGGAGTTATGCAGAATTGGTAGCCTGACGTAGCTTTTCCAGATCCAGATTTCCAACTGCCAGAATTCTCCCTCTTTGTGTATACCTTGCATATTATGAGAGAAAAGGCATCATAATTACTCCAAAAAGCATTATTATTGATAAAAACATCATAAATAACAGTAGGAAAACATGATGCAAAATGGACGTATCAACCGGCACCACCAAAGAGGTTCTACACTAATCACTAGTGCTCGGTCCCGAGCCAACATGGTGCGCCTCCATCTATGGCGGTGTCGCTGGCCACTTCCTCCACGACGTCGCTCCCTCGGCGGTGATGTCCACATTAGTAGGAGCTGCTGCTACTTTGGCTCTCGCTCGCGCTGTGCTCTGCTCTTGCTCTTGGTCCCCTACTTGGTCTGCTCTTGCTCTTGGTCGCACTGCTGCTCTCGCTCTTCTTCCTGGTTGCACTGCTGCCCTACTCTTGCTCATGCTGCTGCTCCACGAGTAGCAGATCCTGCTCTCACTCGAGCCCCTACAGCTGCTACCCGAGATGCTGCTACACGACCAGCTGCCCCGGCTCTCGCACGCACTTTGCTCTAGGCGCTGCTGCTTCTACTGCTTTTCTGCTACTAGTGCGTTCAGTTTCGATAGCAAAATTCAGTTTCGAAAGTAAAATTCAGTTTCGACAGTTAAGTTCAGAGATGAGCAGCTGATGTGTTTTTACATCTATGACTTTGAGATTATGTATTTTACATCATCTATTGGAGATGCTATTAGAATCCCACTCAGGTTAATGTTGTCTCTCTTGTCCTGCTTCAGCCTCACCGTCATACAACTCAGGGGAGTTGCTCCAATGACGAAACCCTCCATCACAGAAGATCAATACCACCGACTCCATCTCTAGACGCGTAAGATCTTCTTCCCCTTCTCTAACAGCCAAATCAGCCAGAGCATCCTCACCGACCAACCCAATCATGCTGAGATCAACATGGCTTCACCAAAGAGGTTGTACACTTGTTGCATCGCTTTTTTACTCTACATGTTATATATATTGTCCAGTAAACACATGTAGTAACGTGAAATACAATTAGTTTCTCCTACTACTAGCAAGATGCATGTGCTTTGCACGGAACATCAAGATGCCTTTGTATGAGTAGTTTATCTTGTGAGAGAAAAGGATGAACAAGGGAAGGCCTTAGTTGCAAATGTGGAGAGGGGTGTGGGTATCTTTTGCAAAATTGCCATTGTTTCCTTCATATCCATCAGATATAAATCGGAAGGCCTATATTGCAGGATGGCAGGCACACCATCATCACCAACTCTGTTTTTATAAGAGTAGAGATATGACAAGCAGTGAGGTACCAGCAACTTAGCTATCCGTGATGGACTCTCTTGAACGTCATCATTATTTATTTCTGCATGTTTGAGCTGTGCATTTGTATATGGGCTTGGGAGTTGAGCTAGTAGGGCAGTGTCCTGGGTCCAAAGTTGTAGAAGTAGTAAAAACATTTTTTAGTGTAGGCTTTTCCCTGTTCAAGCCTGCCTACTAGAATTCCCAGTGCTTGAAAGGAAAAGTGATGCAAAAACATAGGAATTGGAAAGTTTTCTATGGTAATACTATTCATGCATTTGGTACAAAGGAATGGACCATAGGAAAACTGCAGGATTTGTTCCTTTAGTGTCTCCCTGAAAGAGAAACCATAGGAATTTTAATATCCACTTGTCCTCCTTTTCAAATTCCTATTCATGAAGCACAAGACTAAGAGATAGTAGCATAATAGCATTATAACCGTAGATTTTCTTGTGGTTTGACTTAATGTCACCATGCTTCTTTGCATCCCGTAATCTTCCAATTCTTGTGAACCAAACACCCAGATTGGCACAAATCTTGTGTTTTTAAATTCTCTGTTTTGCACGTGCATCCCTATCCTATTCTTGTGTATTTCTATCACTGCATTGTTAGAATCCTCCAATTTAAACAAGCCCTTACAGAATTACTTCTATTATAGATATGTGTCAAAGAAAACCTTGTGTGATTTGTCCCGCTCCTGCTGCGCTGTGGTCCACCCCAGCTCAACTGCTCCAACGACGGATGGGTTCACCACGGTAGGGATCCGCCCTCCAGACTGTCCTTTGCCGCCTCAGATCTTCTTCCCCGCCGTCGGCATCCACGACAACTGCGTTACCATCATCAACTGAGCAGATAACCTCAAGGACTACACGGGTCCGCAAGAGAGGTCGCTCTCTTTCGTGACTGCTTTTGTTATGCATTTCTTAATATGATGACATGCTACTTTATCATCCTATTCACCAATTAGACTCCGAGTCAGGTCCAAACTAATGCTCAAACTTGAGTTTTTAAATGGTTGTGGGGTACATATTGGGGCAGCAATCAATACTATCTGTCTACTATCTGCTTAATCTCGGGTGTCTACTATGAGTTTTATGTTGGGAGGAAACAAACATTAAAGGAGCCATTATCTGTATTTTTTAACTAAAGCTATTATCTGGCTGCTATCATTGGTTTTGGGTCTATCCAAAGTTTGCTAGCATCACTCTGGATTTGTGCATGCACTCCTTACATAATATCACTATGTTTTATTCCTATGCATGTCAGTTATTGTACACAATGGTTCTGGACATGTAGAGCAAAAGAGATGAGCCTTGCATGGCAATAAAATTTCATGCAGATGGCGCTCCATGGTCGGCACAAAAGCAACCCGCTCCCCTATTCTAGACTGTAATAAAGAGGAAGATAACTATTCAAAGGGAGATTCAGAGGGAGCAGACCACTCCTATTTACCCCCTGAGGTATTTTGCTCTAACTTGCCATGCTGATGTTGGTCATATTATGCATATGGTGCCTTGCATTGCTTACTTTATAGATAAAATATGTCGTCTGCTTAGTTTAGACATGCATTGTGTGAATGCCATCCATTTAGTTTCTATATCATATATGTGAATCATGCAATGCCATCTTGTTTAGCCAGGCATCATATATGTGAATTTTGTAATGCCATCCTGGTTAGCCAGTCATCTTATATGTGAATTATATCATGCCATCCTTTTTTTACTACGTACTAGCACAAATGCCCGTGCGTTGCACCGGGCAAAAAAAGACACATGTGCCATTGTGTATCATTTTTTATAACCAATTTTACTAAATGCCCGTAATAAGGTTCAACATGGAAAATTCCTTATTTTTAATAAAAGTTAAGATTTCCATAAAAATTGGAACATACGTTTTATGAAAATTGGAACATTTCCCTAAAAAAGAATAGTTTTTTAGGAAAAAGATTTTTTTACATATATTTTTAGAGCATTTTTGCTAGGGAATTTTAAATGCAGAATAAAGTGATCAAAGGTCAAAGAACCATGATATGCATCATGAGACAGTAGCACCGTTTAAGGGAAAAATACTCTGCCAGGAGATTGACAACATACAGGCTGATGACCACATCGACATTTGGCGAATTACCATCACCCTTTTTCAGTTTTGATGGCAAAATAATAAGAAGAAATGTCCCAATCTGAATCTGTGACTATGAAACTTACAGTTTGCACATCGGCATCATGCAACATTATTATTGCAATGTCCGAGAGCCCAACATCCTTGGCCTGCACCTGAGTTGGACTAGACGCCTTTGGCACTTGGACGTGCACATACAACAAAGACATCAAAACCAGGCAAAATCACTTTTTATTTATTGCAGTTATGGCAGGGCTATTCTGAATATCAAGTGATACCAGATAATTAATTCTACTGAACCATCAAAAGAGATGCGACACTTCAGTGGTATCAGAAATAATACCAACAGTGCCATTAACTCTAACGTATAGGGCAAAAATCACACCATTAAACCCTATACCAGAACAAGCCGATCATATAGCAGGAAACGTTCGTATGGTCATAATCTGTTTCATAATTCAAATATGTGAAGTGCCACCATCACAGTCGCTGTGCCCACAACGCCATTCTTTTGAATATATGGTTCCTACTGAGTGGATCAAGAATATATCACTATGACACACAAACATCCAAAACTGCATTGAGACACAGTGTCGCCAAACAAACAACCTGAACTCATGAGCTCCTATGGAATAATGTGTTTCATAATTCAAATAGGTGTGAAGTGCCATCATCATAGTCGCCGTGCCCACCAACGCCATTCTTTTGAATATATGATCCCTATTGAGTGGATCGAGAATATATCACCATGGCACTCAAACATCCAAAACTGCATTGAGACACAGTGTCGCCAATCAAACAACCTAAACTCATGAGATACAGTTAGTTTAGAACAACCAAGTGTTTGGCATAACTCACATGGCGACCATGTATAATTGAACTGAACAACAGTGTCACATTGTCCATCAAAGCACTACTCATCCAACCCCGAAATACAAAAATGGTTGGTACAAGATGAAAATGAGATGCATGGTTGGCACTGAACTATAATCCCATGTAGGTATGGTTGTAGAACAAAGAACATACTACACATCAACATAATCCCTTCTTCTTCCTGATAGAACTAAATAAGAGAACACACAGGAGTAAAACTATAATAACTGAATAAAAGAACACATAGGAGTAATTTATATTGTGAATTGGACAGAACTTTTGGATTTTTGTTGTCACTTTCACTTTGCAATTTAATATATATATATATGCAGTAGGACACTGTGGTACTGCAATTTTCATTAAACTAGCTACAAAAGGCCCCTATTCAACATATTAACATCATTGGCAATGTTTCTGAATGGCTGAACCATTACAATGTGGCAAACAATTCTGAATTATAGCATCGTGAAACTGACAAGTTTCTTTGAACATCTCAAACCTGGTGGATGCCTAAGATATTTTCAATACGAATTGGTTCATTTTATTTTACAAATTCAGGTTCAAAAATATCGCTTCTTCAGAATTTTTTATGTACTTGTTCACTGCCAATTTATTCAGTATATTGTCAACTGAAAATAGGCTGAATCAAAATCCTCGACAATGGTCAATTCAGCGATGCCATTCATTTTCTGTAATAACAACAAAATTTGAAGTTAAACCTCCAATTTTGAAATCATCTGACAATATTGAAAAGGTAATTATAGGGTGGATTTTTGGATTTCCGGCAAGATACGGGCAGAGAACTGTGTATATAAGTAACCAACAAGATGAGTCTTACCAAAATATCTTTCTCACACTAATACAAAGAAATAAGAGGATGATGGTATTGTGATACTGCCGCAAACAAAGAGTGTACTACTATACAACGCATACTACAGAATTAGGGACATCTTTTTCATGGTTACACCATCTTGTTCACGGTTACTACTTGCTTGCATCAAGAAGAGGTGATTGCTTGAGCCTATGCGAACAGAAAAATTGGATCATCATAGCTCCATTATAATTTGCATAAAGAAAAAAGATACCTGCTGCAAAGTAGGCCTAGGCAGCAGCTGAAGGTCTTCCAACAAAGTCGAGGGAGGCGATGGCAGATGGTTTTGTGGTCGAGTCAACGAAGATGACGGCGGATGGTCTGCAGGCGAAGTCGGCGGAGGCGATGGCAAAATCGATGAAGGCGACATTGGTCTGTTCGTCTTCAAAACTTGTGATCTAATCCAGTGGAGGCTTTCTTTTTATGGCACCAAAGAATATGTGAAATCCGGGTCGGGCACCCATGGCAATCGTGTTGGAGTAGTTCTCCTGCACAAACATGGAACTGGATCCAATCAAATCAGTGTGGCAAACAATTCTGAATTATAGCATCGTGAAACTGACATGTTTCTGTGAACATCTCAAACCTGGTGGATGCCTAAGATATTTTCAATACAAATTGGTTCATTTTATTTTATAAATTCAGGTTCAAAACTATCGTTTCTTAAGAAATTTTTCTATACTTGTTCACTGCCAAATTATTCAGTATATTGTCAACTGAAAATAGGCTGAATAAAAATCCTCTACAATGGTCAATTCAGCGATGCCATTCATTTTCTGTAATAACAACAAAATTTGGAGTTAAACCCCCAATTTTGAAATCATTTGACAATATTGAAAAGGTAATTATAGGGTGGATTTTTGGATTTCCAGCAAGATACGGGCAGAGAACTATGTATAACCAGCAAGATGAGTCTGATCAAAATATCTTTGTCACACTAACACAAAAAATAAGATGATGATGGTATTGTGATACTGCAGCAAAATAATGAGTGTACTGTCTACTATACAATATATACTACAGAATTAGGGACATCTTGTTCATGGTTGCTACATCTTGTTCACCGTTATTACTTGCTTGCATCAAGAAGAGGTGATTGCTTGAGCCTATGCGAACATACAAATTAGATCATCATATCTCCATTATAATTTGCACAAAGAAAAAAGATACATGCGGCAAAGTAGGCCTAGGCAGCAGCTGAAGGTCTTCCAACAAAATCAATGGAGGCGATGGCAGATGGTTCTACGACAGAGTTGACGGAGACGATGGCGGATGGTCTTCAGGCGAATTTGGAGGAGGCGACGGCGAAATCGGCGAAGGCGACATTGATCTGTTCGTCTTCAGAACTTTTGATCTAATCTGGTGGATGCTTTCTTTTTATGAAACCAAAGAATATGTGAAATCCGGGTCGAGCACCCATGGCAATCGTGTTGGAGTAGTTCTCCTGCACAAGAGATGGAACTGAATCCTATCCAAATCGGACATGACTGCTAGCGCCGGCCGTGGAGAAGGCTGGGTCCTCCCCCTTGCCTCTAGCCTCCTGAGACATCCATCCCGGCCAGCACCAACCGTGGAGGAGGCTGGGTCCTCCACTTGCCTCGAACCTCTTGCTCTATCCATCCGTGAACATACGCTCGCGTGCGCGCGTGCCAGCCGCAACCACCACGACTAATGGTCTTCAGAGCATCGCTGCAGAGCTTCTCCTATCGCTGCTCGCCTCCGTTCGTACGAGGCCCAAGCACCGCCGCGGTAGGGCCTCCTGAAGCCCCCCACCCCCACCCCCTCCGGTGTGTTATAAGCCGTCCGCCGGCAAGGGCGCACCCCCCTCACCTTCTCCTGTTCCGCCGCGGCTGGAAAGGGAGCGGGTGTGGTCCGCGAGTAGTGCCCTACTGCCGTTGTGCAGCCTGAGCCCCACAACAGCGCTGCTGCCCGGTGGTGAAGCAGTTTAATTAAGGATCGTGGGTAGAATTCTTACTAATTCAGGGGTTTCTTTGCAAAAACGAAGCATTTTCTTACATACCCACATTAAAATAGGATTGCGAGTTGAATTCTAGAAAATGGAGGGGGTTTTCTGCAAAAGTGATGATGAAGGATGACCAGAAGCAATCGCTGGTTTATTAGTAGGTAAAGATTAAATTTTTCAACAATTTTAGTACATTCAATTAATATTCCTGTGCATCGGCCATTCGACACGGTCATAGAAAAAGCTGGAGTGAAAACAAGGGATTCAGAGCAAACAATGCTAGCTGACAAAGCGCATGTCTTACTGGTTACGGATTGCGCCTCAGGGAAGGATTCAGAGACAGATGACCAGCCATATCCCCCCCCCCCGAGGTGCATGCTCTAACTTGGCAGGGTTATATTGCTCATATCGTGCATATGGTGTCTTGCATTGGCATGTCATTTGCTTAGTTTAGACATGCTTTGTGTGAATGCCACCTGTTTAGTGTCTAATTACCATATATGTGAATTCTGCAATGCCATCTTGTTGCA
Organism: Triticum urartu; assembly: GCF_003073215.2. Taxonomy (NCBI): domain Eukaryota; kingdom Viridiplantae; phylum Streptophyta; class Magnoliopsida; order Poales; family Poaceae; genus Triticum; species Triticum urartu. Next base: position 317,830,770 of record NC_053023.1, on the reverse strand, counting down.
AGACATTATATATGTGAATTATGCAATGCTATCTTGTTGCAAGGCATTATGTGTGTGAATTATGCAATGCAATGTTGTTTAGCCAAGCGTCATATATATGTGAATTATATCATGCCATCCTTTTTTATATTACTAATTCCATTTGTCGACAATGTTTGTATATTCAACTGCTCTTTCCACTACAAAAAAATACACTTCCGTGATGATACGTGTTTGTCACAGTAGGTCGCATTTTTTGTCATGCCTGTACATCCATGACAATTTTATGACAGAATCAAGATAGTCATACCTGTGCTGTCGTAGAAGTGTTCCATGACATTACCAAAATTATCATCACAGAAGTGTCCACTTCCATGACGGTAAATCGCGCGTCACAGAAGTGCTTTTGTCAAGGGTGACCGACACATGGCATCCACCATAACGAAACGTCGTTAAGCTATAGGGTCCGGTTTTGGATCCGTAACCCGCTAACAGCCCTGGCCAATGGGGATTTTCCAATTGTAAAATCATCATTGGCTGGAGGAAACACGTGTCGGCTCACCGTTGGGACAGATGGCATCCACTCATTGGACAGAAGGCGCCTATGATACATCGACACGTGGCACGGCCCAACAGGGGCCCATTCCTGTGAAAAGGCCGGCCCGTTTGACTTGGTCAAAAGATGGCGGGCCGGCCCATGGAAAGCCTGTTAACGGCATGTTTGCATATAGCCCATTTACAGCCCGCTAACCCAGGGCCTGTTATGACCTATCCGAATTAGGCCCAGTAGCGTCATCTAGGCCGTCCAATATGATTCTAGCCCATTTTAAGTTCCAGCCCATGTATGTCCCATGACGTCTTTCGGCCCAGATGAGGCCCTTTGTAACTCTTGGCCCATTAATGGCCCATGGTGAAACTGGACTGTAATGAACAGTGTATCACTTTATACCCATTAATAGCCATTAATCCATTTGGCCGTTTTCAGCCCATGTTATATTTCGGCCTTCTCAGGGCCCATTTATTCTTGGGCTAATTTCCAGCATTCGGTTACTTACGGCCCGTTACTGCCATTTTCTGCTTGTGGGCCAAATTCAGCCCGTGGTTATAGTCGGCCCGTTAGTGGCCCGTTAATACGTTGGGTCATTTTCATAGCGTCATAAAATACGGCCTATTAACGATGGCCCATTATGGTCGGCCCATGAACGGACGACTCCAACTCTAGCCCTTTTATGGCCATACTGTGGTTTGTTTTTGGCCCATGTTTGACCAATCGATCATACGGCCCGTCTAAGGCCCATTGATGATACGGCCCGTAGAAGGCCCATTGTTTCTATGGACCATAGAAGGCCCATTGTTTCTATGGCCCGTAGGAAGCCCAGTGTCACTACAATAAATATATAGCCCATGGCCTGTTAAAGGCGGGAAACTACTATAGGTTTAGACCTGCTAATGGCCCAAGATGATTATAGGCCCATGTTTTGGCCCATATGAGTAACGAGCCAGCCTGAAGACCGACAACACTGAGATCCACAGAACTTTCTAGCCTAAATTACAACATACCAACCAAAGAATAAACCTAGACTATACAACAAAGAAATTACGGCACATTAGGAATCAAAGTTTACTACCCGGTGATAATAAAGCGCAACATGATCGCGGATTACATACACTAGGCATCAAAGGTCGCCACCAGTGCATATAAACGCGCTGACAAAAGAATATACAAAACTGAGAGCACTTCAGAAGGCAATAGACCTGGCAAGCTCGGGCCACGCAAGCAGCCGAACAAGCTAATGGGACCTCAGTTGTGTCAACAATAGATGCTTCATCCCTAGCTGTATGGCACCATAGTGTGCAAGGCAGTCCCCTGACATCTTCATTACATCTTTGACTTCAAGTCGGAGCTGAGCTGAAGCAAGCCTTTCCGCTTTAAGTTGGGACTAAAGAAGTCGAATTGATTGAGCAGCGACTGCACAGAGGTTGTCTCACGCCTGCTAGTGAGTAGCTTCAACTCACTGTCTTCATCAAGACAGGACCTTGGGGTCATCTCGCTGTCTTCAAGATGGTTTGGCTCACTATCTTTCCTAAAGTTCTGCCTGGCATAAGATATACAACTCTAAAAGAGAAACAAGGAGACACGTAACAGGTTTCACAATTATATAAGCAAATAAATGGATCTGTTCTGCATAAGGAACAAGTTTTTACAACTACAATTTAAAACTGGTAGTTGTTGCAAACATCCAATCAGATGTAAACAGCAGTGGAGGAAATGATGCCTATCCAAATCTATACTAGAAGAAAGTTTGAAGGCTTGAGAAGGATGAACTTACATTACATGTTAACACGGGCTGGACAAAGCCCTTCTCCATGTTGATGGAAAGATAATTCAATAAATTCCCCAAAGAAAATTATTTATAAGCGTTGCCATTATTCTACATTTTGCAAAGAGTAAATATATATCAAATAATATTGGAATAAATAGAGGATAATGAAGCTCAGGTGTAGACTGACTACATAATCAAATATCAATTAATTAAGTACAGCGTTACAAGGCAAAAGGTACTGACAAGAGGAATGCAGACATCAATGTGTACAGTGGCATTGACTTTATTCAACATTTTGGTAGGAGTAAATGTAGATATGATAATTTGGAGAAAGTGGAGGGCAGGGCAGATAATATGCAGAGTAATGCTAGACAATCAACTAGCTCGCGATGCATCTATAGTAATACCACCACTGTCCGTTATTAGTTGTCGCTCAAATGGATGTATCTAGCACTATTAAGTTCTAAATACATCCAATTGATCAACAATTAATTCGATACAAAGGGGGTACATGACAACATGTACTTACATGAGCAATCCAAAACTTCATAACCATTGTGTTAATTCTACATTTATCTAAGAGTAAATATAAATCTTATAATTTCAAGCAAAGGAAGGATAAAGAAGCGAACATTTACAATGATGCTACATAATCAAACATCAATGAGTGTAAGTATGCTCACAAAGGGCAAGAGGTACTGACAAGAGCAATGCAGAGCCCATTATTGTCATGAGATCCTATGATCCTTTGAGCAAGGAGATTCATCTGAAATTAGTTTTCATACAAGAGAGAAGGTAAGGCACATGCAGAAATTTAGGAGTTCAAATTTTGAATTGATATCATAGACAATACCTGAGTCTGGGTTGTCATAGTTCTAATAGGGGTTTGGCCACTGGAGTAGGGGTAAAGTCTGTTACAGTTGGGCCTGTGTTTTGTATGGCTGCTGATCTATCTGATTTAATAGGTATCACTACCTTTTCCAAATACCTAGTTTGTACTCCTTGAGGATCTACAATCACCCTCTTCCTTTTGGACATATATTACGAAAGAACAAAATTTGACTAGAAAAACATAGTATGACGATACATGGAATAGGTACAGAAAATGGATAGGTATGGCATATGCTCATATATGATGCTTAAACTAAGCAGATGGTGTAACAAAGTAGAAGTAATGCAAGAGGTCAGATGCAAAATATGTGCGACCAATACAACCTTACTAAGTTAGAGCATGCACCTTGATGGGTGAATAAGATAGGCCATCCTCCACCATGCCAAGTTTGTTAGCCAGTGGATCATTCCACAATATTCCTCTCGTGCGCCCATTCTCATATTCATTTTGATAATGTTCAATACCTGACATGCATGAAAACATAAAAACAAGTGAGGTTATCTTTGTAATGCAAAAGTGATTCTAATCCAATACTTCCTCCCTGTAAACCCCTTTGTGCTATCTCTGCAATTCTTCTAAGAGGTGCCATGCATGCTGTAATTTGGTGTGTGCATTAATATAATGTGGCCTACTACTCAAAATATGAGAGCTCCAGAAGTGATGATACTTCGCAGATGACAACTTCAACATATAGTAAAGAAGAACAAGTCGACCTGACCTGACAGATTCAAAATATACTAAGGGAGAATAACTCGACCTAACTAGTCGACCGCAACAGAAGAGGGTCATCTTAAAGAAGAGCAGAAGAGCAAGCAAATTGAAGATATTACAAGTCTTTCTATACAATGTCGGTTGGCCACCCACGATGAACCAGAGCGCACAGAGAAAAACTATTCTTTCCGGTATCTCCATATGTGGCTCACACGCATTTCGAAACTAAAGTAGGAACATTTAGCTGACCAATTAAACAGCTCCCAGTTGTACTAATATCAGCATAATATCAGACTTGAATTTGTACAACTAAGCTTGTTTAGCTCGATGGGTGGAGCAGTGCTATTACGACACGAACCACATAGGTTGATCGTGGTCATCATAAAATGGGGAAACCGTAAGCATGATGAGTATAGTGTTAACCGTGGTAGTGGGATGGCAGATCTGAAGCTGCAAACCACACAAAGGGTAGTTAGCAACCGATATTTGCTTTGAAATAACAACTAAGATTTGGTATGAACAAGAAAGTACAGTCAACAAGTGACAAAGAAATACAATTCTGCTGTCTCTCTATATGTCGCGACATGCATTTGGAAACTCAAGTGGGACCTTTAGCTAACCAATTAAATGTGTCTATTAACTAATATCAGTATCATATCACAATCATATTTGAACTACTAAGCTTTGGAATTTAGAGTGTTGTGTTGTTTAGCTTGAAGGGTGGAGTAATGCTAGTATAACAGAAAGCCCCTACGCAGATCTTAGTAGAGTAGATAAAAGGGGAAAGCCCTAAGCATCAAGAGTAAAATCAAGAAAGTGGAACTAGGTGGACCAGTGGGTGGCGCACATGCTTTTCGAAACGAATATAGGAACATTAGGTGACCAATTAAACGTTATCTGTTTTAGTAATATGAGCATCATATCATATTTGTATTTCAACACGTAAGCTTTGGAATTATGAGTGGCATATTGTTTCGCTTGATGTGTTGAGGTCTTGAGGAGCAGTGCTAGCAAGACACAAAGCAGGGAAGCACCTACGGTGATGGTAGTGAATATAAAGGGGGGAAACCATAAGCTTTACGAGTATAGTGACCGTGACATGGCAGATCTGAAGGTGCAAACCGGACAAAGCTACTTCGCAAACAATGTTTGCATTCAACTAGCCACTACGATTTGGTACGGACAAGAAAAGTACAGTAAACAGTTTAAGATCTATTTTCCAGGTGAGATCAATAACTTAAGCACAGATGGAAGAGTACCACCTCTCTTGTGATGCCGTGTAGGCCCCTGCTGATACGTTGAGGGTGTTGTGGGTGCGATGGTTGTTGGCGGCGGGGAAGAAGACTTTAGATGGCAGACGGCCGGGTTGGGGGATAAATCATGTTGCCGTGGATGAGGCAGTCGTAGGAGCGGGAACAGCAAAGTGGACGATGGCGCCGATGAAGCAAGACCACTCGATGAAAGGATCCTGGTCCGGCGCCGTGGATGAGAGACGTCCATCTCTTGCAGTGGACGACGGGGTAGGGGTAGCGGCTCCGGCAAGGTGGAGGATGGGGTGACGGACGGAGGAGGCTGGCCGTAGTGGGGAGGTTGTCCTGGCACCGACAGTGTATGAATGGGGAAATGGAGGGGGAGGGGGGATCTCAAACTTTGGGATGCGCTTGTTTGAAATGTGGAAAAGTTACGAACTTGTGCCCCATTTAAAATTTCGGACATCACGTCGGTTGGGGATAGGACGGTAATCTCACATCTCCCAAATATTTGCCGGTAACGATTTCGAGCGAGGAGAGGGTGTTTTGCCGCCCACGGTTGGCGCCCATGGTGTATGAACGGGGCTGAAAGGTAGGGCGGTTGTGTCACATCTGAGGGAAGTTACACATCTGCCCCTATTTAAAATATTAGCCTACATCGATTTCGGATAGGAGAGTTTGTTTTGCCTCCCACCATGGATGAATGGGGAAATGGAGGGAGAGACACATGTCTTTCGGACGAGCTTCAATCAAATGTGTTCGGCCGCCCATGTTTGGCGCCCACCGTGTCTGAATGGGCTCAGAGGCCGTCGTGTCATGTGTGATTGAAGTTACTAGTCTACCCCTATCGACAGTAGTGTAAATACGGTCGATAAGGATGTCAAGTGTGAGGGGTAGATAGTAATTTCCATCTCGCAAACACTTGCTTCAGGCAGCCCACAAATGATAGTGGGTGTTTAGCCGCTTCGTTCAAAACTTGGGAGAATTAGCATTCACGTTTGCCCTGGGCCCTGGCAACTAAATTCAAATCCAATTTTTATTCCATTACAAATATCCATAGATAATTCTACATTTTGTTATTTATTTCTTCAAAACCACAACAAAGATTTATTCCACCTTTATATATGATTATGATTTAGAAATGCCGTGATCTTTGAATTCAGTAGGTTGGATACACTTTGAGTCAAACAGTTATTTCATCCAATACAATATGCTCACACGAAAAACAGTTCACCTTATGTCAATCATACAAGTACTGAGGATTTCCTCGCCTAAAAAATTCGGATCATTACAACACATGGACAACATAGGGGTCTTACAACATAATCCATTCAGAGACATGACACAACATGCAAGTACAATAATCTAATGACAATTTCAACTGCTATCTAAAGAAGAACTGGGATTACCATGGGCTTCAGATAGCAGAAGCAGCAGGACATCCTCCGTCTTCAAATGCAACATTCTTACTTCCTCCAATTCTTGGGTTGGTTGCATAATGCGTGTAGCTAATTGCATAATTTCCAGCTTCAAGATCGAGATTACCTCATTCATGGGAGCCACACCATCTCTTTCTTCCTCTAGTAGAGCCTCAAGAACTATAATATCTGTGCTCAGACTGCTCTCTGGCGGGGTTGCCTCTGAACTGCTACCATCTGGTAACATGGATGGCGCACTTCTTCCACAAATAGACTCTGGGGTTGTACATTGTGTCCTAGTGTGAACGGCATCCTGAAAGGTTTCCGCTGGACATAAGTAAGAGATAGTTATCGCATAATCCATGCAGTAAGCTTACATCGTAAATGACATACAAATTATTGCCGAGCATGGCAAGCTATATTTAAATGGTTCGAAGCAGCATCAGCCGAAAAGAAATTAAAATGGTAAGATGAAACAAGGGATGTAAGTGGCAAATAAACGACATCCGTCGGTCCCATCTAGTTAGTTTTTGCTATCCCCTGGTTCATTTTCCTCAAAAAACAAAAACTCTTTCAAACTATCATACCACTAGTGGACTTTAATCGGGATTAAACGGGACCCAGTTGACATCCCTAGTTGAAAGGGAGTGTACCTCCGCTATATTTAAGTTGCCAAGGCATCTAAGAAGTTGAAATAATCTGAGAAAGCACTTAACAGTGTGGCCTCATATAAACTACGAAGACAGTCTTGTGATTAAGTTCAGAGGAAAAGTTAAGGACTCAAATGAACGAGGCATGCATTTCTTTACGATAGTACAGCCGGCACTGCTGACATATTGGCCAACTCAGGTATAGCATAACAAGTAACAAACAAGCATTTGAATCAAGCAATATAGCAAAGCAGACAACTAAACTATTTGTTATTCTGTAGGATTATAGGTTGATGGCACAAGCCAAGAAGGCAGCCCACATGCATTACATTTCACATGTACTAAAACACACTGGCTTACCATATGTTGCTGTGAAGCCTCGCTGCTGTTGCAATGTTCTTTGAAGATATCGTCAGCATCCCGTGGTTGCAAATCTACTTGTTGTAGTTTATTCTGCACCCTCTATTTAGGTAAAATTAATTTTAATCGCACGCACTGGTTCGAATTGATCATCAATGGTTCATCTAAACTAATGAAAGAAAGGTGTGTGCATACACGACAATATATCGGCTTCCCTCTATTTTTATGCTTGTTCGAGGTGCCAACCCCAAAAGAACAAATATTTTTCTTGATGGGGTTGGCAGCTCCATAATTAATAGAAGCATCAAATTAGTCATGCAACTTGGGAAGATCAAGAACACACAAAAAAGTAATGAACAGAGGCTCGTAGCAGTGATTTAATAGCTAGCATCAGAAAATGTATGGTAAAACGAACAAAAACCAGCGGAACCACATGCTAGTTTGCTGATGTGTAATTAAGCATAGAGAACATGAAGCAGTCTGATTGAACCAACAGGTGGCATCAGAACAACACCATTATCATAAATATAGCATGCAAGAAGTAAAATAGTAGGCAATGATATCTAGGAACTATAGTAATACTTAGGACAAAACTAAAGCATATTAACTATATGTGCACTGGTATGTTATTTAGCACATGTAACATGTTCACTGCCAGAAGTATGGCTCTACAGGTGCAAGCAGAATAACGTGTCTCATGAAAAACTGAATGATGCCCTGAAGAAATTCAAAGGTGCGGTGCTTATGCTAAGAAAGTGAACGTAGGCGCCAGCCGTTGGATAATAGTACCTGATTCTCGGCGGCGTATGGGTGTCGTTGGCATACTTGATAGCTAAGGATCGTCGATGGTGCTCATGTTGCGGTTGAGTTTGGGCCGGCTATTGTCGTTGCTGAAGCGGCTCCGGTGCTACGGTTGTGGCACCTGTCGACATACAAGAAAGCTCATCTGTGGTAAGTGAACAGTTGCATGATAAAGAGAAAAACTGAAGGAGTATAGAGGCTGCGGCATGGTAAAGCAGGGCCGGTGGAGTTGAATATGGTGTCCATGGAGCGGGTCCGGTGGAGTGGATGAAGGCTTCGGCGGGCGTGTTGTATAGTGCTTTCGGTGAGGCGGATCTGTTGTGGTGGACGATGGCTTGTATGAAGGGCCAGCGAAGGGATGGACGAGGGAGTCAGTGAAGGGCCTACACTGTGGTGGATGAGGGCACCGGTTAAGCAGATCCGGTGTGGTGGACCATGATGGCGGTCAAGGAGATCTGGAGCGGTGTACAAGCCAGTCGCTGAAGCGGCTCCGGTGAAGTGGTGAGTTGGCAGTTGGGGGTTCCAAGGTGCGGAAGGTAGATCCGTCCGGGTGTGAGGTCCACCGCTGCGGTGGAGGACTAGATTCGGTACCTTGCCGTGGTTGGGGAGGCAGGTCGGGGAGGGGAAGGGGAGGGGCTCTGTGGAAGAATGTTGGGGTCAAAGAGGGGAAAACAATGGAGTTACCAAAGCTGCCCTTTTCCGTTCATGTGGCAGGGGTAAAACAGGAATATCACAGGGCTAAACTTTCGAGCGCGAGATATTTCGATGTGAGTGGGATGTTTGAAAGCTTTTGGCTCCTGAAATTATATTCTGCTCTTGTACGTCCGACTATGATATCATGGCCGAGATTTTTTTTGTTTTGCATGCAAAAAAAGTGCAAGTTTTGAAAATCAATGTCTCCAACTCGAAACTTAGATTGTCCATTCAATTCAAATATGGATCATTGAGCTACTACAAGCAAATACCATCATATGGTCCAATTCGAATGAAATTCCAAATGTGTTTATTCTAAATATGATGACAAAAGCAAAAATGTGTATGTGTATGAATAAAGTGGATGATTATAAAGCTTGAACATGCTCGTATGTGTATATCTCTAGGTTTGATATATGAATTTGAAATAATGAAACCCCGGCTTAAAAATGTACTCAGTGTAAATGAATTACAAAAGCTAATGATGGAGTCGAATTCCAAAATTCCAATCTTAGGTTTGTAATTCTGGTATATCAAAGTATATCACGCATGTTCAAAAGTATCATTATCTCATAGTCCAAACTGTGAAACTAATTGATCAACCTTTAGTGCACACACTATTAACCATGTATATCTCAATTACGCTAAAGTCCCTCAAATATAGACACCTCACTCTTTATCTGAAGCAAACCCCCCCTCGTCACCCCCCCACACACAGAGAAGTCGTTCTCTCCCCCAAACACCAACACATGAGCGCATTAACACCCCTCTCTCTTCTAAAGTCTGGACCCCAATATAGTTCTCTATCACTTTATCTCTTGGGCAAGCACACATCTCTTCCCCCACTCTCTAGCTAGGTCTCCTGGCATCTCTCTTTCCCAAGCACACTCACTATGTAGAGTGTATCTTTCCCATACACACAAAACGTCGCCCCCAAACGTCTATGTCCCAAGTTATGTGGTTCTTGCACACTCACCTCACACACCACCCCCACTACAAAACAAGCACACTTTGTCTCCTTGTGCACCACTCTCCTCTTTCTATCTCTCCCACATGCGGACCCGCCCCAGCTCCTCCCTGTATACATATATGTCGTGACTCTTTCCATAGCTCCCTAATGTATCACCATTCTTGATATCGCACATTATTCTCTACACCATCTATTCTAGATCTCTCATGAAATCCCTATCACACACACGATGACTCGCTTCCCTTGTGTCTCCGTACATAGGCCAATTTCAAACAACATCAACATTGTCTCCCTATCTATACGCCATTTATGGACACAAACGCCCCCTCTCTTCCTCTCTATCTCTCCGTCGCTAGCTCTCTCTCTCTATCTCTCTCTCGCTCTCACACCCCTCTCCCACATACACTCTATGTCTCTTCCAAATAGTCTGCTCCCCTGCCTGCGCCCATGTTGTCCCGCTACTACACATGTCACGCCATTCCCCCTTCCCTTATACTAGGTTTACATCATTATGCTCTCTCTACTCCACATACACACACTCCCTCTCACACAGAAACACGTGCACAAACATGCACAAACACACATTAATCTGGATCCTCATCTCTCCCCATGTCCGCATGTGTATCTCGCACACTCACTCTCTAATTATGTACATGTGTCTCCATGTTACACAACACAAAGCCCCATGTACATGTCTCTCTCTATCCTCCACACACATAGACACAAAGAATCTATTATCATTGCCTTAGTCTCTAGACATATCACACACGCACTCTCTCTCTCTCTCGCAAACACGCTCAACAAGGGTTTCCCCGTGAATAACTTACCGTCTATTCATCAACAGTCGTGGCAGTACGGTAAACACGAGATGTGAAAAAGAATAAATCTACATGTGCATAGACCACATAGTATCACTACTAGGACTAGAGCAAGCCAAAAAGCGCGCCGCCGTCACCCCCTCCTTATCGGCGACGGGAAAACCTTTGTTTTACACAGTTGAGAAGTCATTGTGCTAAGGCCTCACATGCTGAGGCGTTGAATAGAATGTAGCTGCTAGTTTACGGAAACAAGTATCAATAATACGTTTGTATCTCCATACTTATATTTCTTCTCTTATAAAAAACCGAGTTGGTGATGATGGTACACGTGCCATCTTGCAATATAGAACGTCTGATCTATATCTGACTGATGGAAATTAAACTAAAAGATACTCACACCCCTCTCCACATTTGCAGACAAGGCCTTCCCTCATTCATCCTTATCTCCAACAACCTCATTGTTGAGCAATTAAGAAAGGAAGCCTCTGGAACAAACTGGCCTGGTGGTCGCTGCCGGCGTCATCAATCCCCATGCCTCCTCTCAGTCTGACCACCAATCACCACCACGCCCCACTCCTCTTCACCTTATCTCCTATTTCTCGAGATATCATTAGTTTTTACAAATGGGATTATTCCCGCATGGGTCAATCACAACAAGTGTTTTTTATTAAAAAATGCATCTTCATGTTCCGTGCACTACACGGATCTTGCTAGTACTCCTACAGAAGACTAAGTTGTGGATGATGGTGTGTCTGACATCCATCGCTTGTGACCATTAGATCTACATCTAACGACTGTGAGGTAAGTTGTTGCCTTTTCTACAAACATCCCACTTGTCTACCAATTTGCAGAAAACCCATAATTAGTATCTTAAAACCAACCACATCCCTCCCTTACCTCACCAAAACAGCCCAAGGAATATATTCTAATTGAAACATAACATATCTCCAGTGATATATGTATATCAAAATTAGAGTGTTTTGTATCAAGTTTGTGAATAAGTATTATTATAATTATGATTCGTTGCAACGCACATGAACATTGCTAGTATTTCCAACCATGCAATTTTTTCCCTAGTATTCCATAGTTTTGAGTTTTCCATCAAGATATTAGTCACTCATGATTGATATTTACTTTCAATCATGTACACATATGCACTATGTAACTAGCCTTGCTTATTGGGTACCAAAGCTTAACTTCCACTCTTACTTACAATATGTAGAGTATTTAACAAAAAACACCACTTTCAACCAGCCATAGGAATAATCTATTGTACAAAAAAATAGCAAAAACATAGCCAAAATTTCTTAATCCACGCCAATTAGGTTAGTTTAAACCCATTTATGACAGGGTTGGCCCACACGTCCCTGCTCACGAGCCAACTTAAACCAACACATTTTGTTTGACTGTTGACATGAGGGACCCACATCTGACCTTCTATCCTGTTATTCCCCCTCAAATCATTATTTTTCCTAAACATTACTTCAAACAGTACTGATGCATGCTCGTCGGTGGCGCCGGTGATTTGCGAGTTGGCCGCCGCTCTGCCGGACGGGCCGGACGCCGCGCTGGCCTCCGCACGGGTTGGCAGGCTAGCCTGAGCGTGACTCACGAGTGAGCAAGCCGCCGCGCTGGCCTTCGCTCGAGCCAGATGGCTGGCCTTAGCGTGGCGCGTGCAAGCAAGCCGCCGCACTGCCGTGCCAATCTAGCTAGCAAACCTTGCAGACAAGTAGATGGACGGAGCTATCTTGGCTAGCTAGCGGCTGCGAGCATCGTACGGAGCTGGCATCCATGCTGCCGCAAGATGGGCTCCGCACTGCCGGCAGTTTCGACCTCGCCTTCTGCCGGCAGCGGTAGCTGCGTCCCGTGGCCGAGGATGACTAGGTGGACGGGCCGGAGGTAGGAAGTCACTCGGGTATTTTTGTGCAAACTGGCATGTAGGTCCCACAAGTCATAACGCCGAGTCGAATAGAAGGTGTTGACTTAATGGGTGACATGGGCCCTGTTTGGACAAGTCAGAGGTTAGAATCTAACCCTTAACTAACTCTAACCAAAGTGGTGTTTGGATGGCAGGGTTAGATTGACAACAAATGTATCCAAACAGGGCCATGGGTTGAAACGTGCCTATAACGGCACTTTGTAGAGTAGTCGTTTCTTGGTAGGGCTAGTTGGTAAGAGCATGTACAATGGTTGATAAGGTAGTCTTATCTTAAGTCTGCCACGTATGCAAGTGCTAGTAGTTTCTTGGCATTATTAGCGGTTTCTTGTATTATTAGGGGTTTCTTGTAAGGCTACTCATAGTGGGGAGTATCATATGATAGTAACATGCGTATGATACTAGTGTATGATACTACCTCCATAGTGCATAGTATCATAAACTAGTATCATAGATGATCATATTTATTGCCATGCATGACACAAAGTAGCATAGCATTTAACATGATACAGTATCTACCTATGTTACTCTAACACACTCTCTCTTCTTTAATTATGTGCCACATAAGCATGTTTGCTAGTCCCAAGTGCAAGTTACCACTTATGTTACCCCCACTATGGCCAGCCTAAGGAACAATGTACTACTAGTGACAAAAGGTGATTCTATGTTGCGTTGTACTCCAACGAGTACTACTACTGGTCGCGGGAGTGTATACCTCATTTTTTGGGTTCGATCCCGGCCGAACGCACGGCGGTCATTTTTTAAATAGTAATTTCACTGCGAGCCAATATTTTACACAGGTAGTTTGAGTTTTGAAGTCAAACGGACGTGCGGCACCACAATCTGGGTGCACTAGATAGCCTAGCCACGTGAACGGGTTTTCCTTCCCAGCATCTTGTGGCTCGCGTGCTCGCCCTAGCCGCACCTCGCTTGCAGCTTCCTCAACAGCTAGTAGCATATTTAAACTAGCGCCTCCTAATTAAGCCCGAGGAGCCAGAAAATCCTGGCGGGGCATTGGGAACTGTGCAATATGGCTCTGTATGTAAAGTGCTCTACTACTACTCTGTAGCTTGTGGCGTTGCACACATGGACTTCACTCCATTATCAGCTCTACTATAAAAGAAATTCCACTTGACGTGTTTTTTTGAAACGGAGGCAAAAGCTTTGCTTCATCTCATTCATAAAGAAGGAACTACTAACAAGGTTCGACGAGATCCGTTACACCTCCACAAATGGAAGCGAAAAGCCTAGTCTCGCTGTATCAAATAACTCAAATGTTCTGCCCTCGCAGTAATCGTCGCTGATAAACAAGCTGCTAGTGTGTGCGTGAGACGAGCAGCTGGAATTTTTGTCGAAAAAGACCCCCTACCCAACAGAATTGACTAAAAAGACCCCTTCCGGATGAAACTGACAAAAAAGACCCCCTCGACCGTGGCAGCAGGCGCTCCGGGCGACACGTGGCACCTGCCGCCACGGTGAAAGGCGGCAGTCCCTGCCACCAGCCGGGCAGGCGGTGGCCCGCGGATTACGGTGCAGTTGCTCGCACGACGTAACGGAGGCCCGATGGTGGGGCCTGCCGCCTGTGGCTGAGGCGGCAACATAGGTAGGCAGCCTCGTCGCATCATGGCGCACATCACAGTGGCCTAGCCTAGCTACGTAGCCTCGTCGCATCGTGTCGTCGATCTGAAATACCCGGCATATATATATATATATATAGAGAGAGAGATGATGAAATTGTTTTCGTAGCATGCATGAGAACGAACATGAAAACTTGTGACGAGATGACAAGAAATGATGCATGGAAGATCAAACTCGGCTTAATTAAACTGCTTACGTAGTTGCCTTGCCCCCCATGGATGTTTATTTAGCACTAGTACGTAGAGCGCGCATGCATGTTCCTTAGTCCGTAGCGCGCATGCAGGGACCTGCCGCCAGCCAGAGAGGCGGCCAGGCCTACCGGCACCTTCCTGCTGCTAGGCCCAGAGGTGGCAGGGGCACACATCGCCATCCCATTCCGTCGCGCCAGCCTTCTGCAGTTATGTTGAGCCTACCGCCTGGCACCAGGGGCTGCCGCCTCGCACCGTGGCGGCAGGTGCCACGTGTCGCCCGACCCGCCTGCCGCCACAGCTAAGGGGGTCCTTTTTGTCACTTTCATCCAGAGGGGGTCTTTTTTGACAATTCAGTTCAGCAGGTGGTCTCTTTTAACAAAAAATCGAGCAGCTGAGTAGGCTAGCTATGTGAGAGGAGTGGCTGAATAGAGCACCCAGAGTACCCACTAGGCCACTACGCAGGTGTACTATCCCTGCATTGATAGTACAGCGATGGTTCTAGAGAACAGTAGTACCGTCCACATCCAACTGTAGCTCCTTGGGCCTGAGATTCAAGAGTTCAAAACTGGTGCACTATAATAGAAGTACAGTACATAGCACTAGTAGTACCCTCACACTACTAGTTGAGAAAGTAGTACTAGTACTGCTACAGTACGAGTACGTACTCCTCCGTCATGTAATGTAAGACATTTTTTGACACTAGTTGACGTGTACAAAAAATAGCAAAAACATACCCAAAATTTCTTAATCCACACCAAAAACTACTACTGTAGCTTACTACGCTCTACAGTTGGAAGGGACGAGGCCTTGCGGTTACTACGCTCTTATCTCCTCCTCGCCAGTTCCCCTCCCCCCAAAGAGAAGGAAGTTTGTCGCTGCTCCCATGGATTCGCCAGGCGGTTCTCCTCCTCGTCGGGGCTGGGAGACCTTGGACAATGATCCTCTGGGAGAAATCACACGCCGCTCCGACGTCCTCACCGCCACAAGACTCGGTGCTTCCTGCACCAACTATTTCAAGACGGTGCTTAAAATGGCTTGGGAAAAGGCCATGCTTGTTGGTCTTTCATGTGTCCTCGTGGAGAAGGTTCTTCTATGGGACAATCCTTCAAACAGTCCACCGCTCCCTGGCCATGGTTGCACGTTGACTCCGCTAGAGTTGCTGATGTTGAGAGGTAGTCGGATTTTGTCCGATGAGCAGGTCAGTAATGGAGTTTGATCATGTAGTACTTAGTTATTCCATTTCCATCCCGTAATTTCTCCACTGCCCACCGTCTTATATATAGGTCTGGGTCGGTGCCAACGAAGATTGGCTTGCATACCTCCAGCCGGATACCACCATCATTTTGCACAACATCCACAGCAGTGCGGCCATTCCGGTAGACCCCTTCTCCACCATTGGGATCGGCCTTTCGTACTGGCTGGGCTTGAATACGTATGATGATGCCTACATGAGATTGAAGAAGATAGCAATTGCGGACCCGCCGACAAAGAGATGCGACTATGACGATTACTATCTCATCGCGGTGTTTGACATAAGGATTGACATCAATGCAAGAAGCAGTAATGGCAGAGGCTGGCGCATGTTGGCGACGGCAGATTTGTACCCCTACACGTTCGAAGACGCCGTGCGCCATCTAGGCTGCATCTTTGCGGTGACAAGCCAGGGGACTTGTTTCATCTGGTTTCCATACTACGGTACGGGAGATTACAAACGGAATGCACAAACCATCATTTGCATCCCTAACGGTACTCCATTATTTTGCAGGGACCAGTCATCCCGCGATCAAAATAAGATCGCCGGTCCTGCATGTGCATTTGCATCCGCGATTCGATCTAACCTGGAACGTTGTAGGTGACTTTGGCATATTGGGATCAACTATCTTAGCAGTCGTTGCCCATGGTACCACTGATGTGCAACATGGTCACACAATCTACCACGATCGGACCGTCACCATCTACCCAGGTATTCCATTTTCTAACCCTCTCGCCTTCTCTTTCATTGTTGTACTAGTAGGAGTACTTTTTACCTTGGAGGACGCTTATAACTAGCTAGGCCCTTGAATACATGAACCCACTAGCTGCCACCATTTTTGTTTTTCCATTTCTTACTATCTCATCCATGTAGACAGCAATGGCTATATATAATAAGCCGGTTATTTTAGTTCCTCTATACCGAAGTAGTACTATTTGCTGCACAGTATTACTGACCGCCATATTTGAGCACAACATTATTATGCATGGACCTTGACTATGTACGTCACCATGTGTCCAGATCTGAGATACCGCATGTACCAGATGAACGGCACCGAGTTCGACCCCCGTGATGCTATGTGGGTGCCGAGGAACAGTCTTGGAGAGTACTCGCTTTTCATTGGGGACAGCTACCCCATTCTGAAGTGGATGCCACCTTCCGTGCACGACACGGAAGGCCTGCCGTTCATGAAGCATGGTTGTGTCTTCAGTGCACACCGCCGGATGAACGAAATGCTGGGACACGCTAACCCTGATTTATGCCGCTTCAGCTTGGATGAGTCTCCATCGTGTGTAACCGGACTAGAAAGCTGCGACAATGATTCCCGTTTCCCACTGCTATGGATCGTGCCATCCATGAAGAACACCTGGGACTGGAACCTGGAGGAGGACATGTAGCCCATCTATAACGTGTAAGTGGAGTACGGTAAATTGTGAATGGTAGCGCTGTGAATATATGTAGACTAGTCGTGCACAAATTTATCACATGAATTGGAGATGAACTTGTGTGGCATACTGGCATTTGTCCTTTAGAATTTATTACTAGTAAATGTGTTATTTGTACGTGCAACTTGTGTGGTTGTTGCACGGGCTCCAACACGCTCTTTGAGAAAAAAAAAGGTGGCACGGCTTTGGATATACGTGACGTGGCGACATCATACAGTAGTTTCGTTCGATATAGTTGTAGTACGCTCCTACTAGGACAACAACTCCTATAAAACCTTGCGCTTGGCTCTTTGCCTCTTTGGAAGGTTCAATAGTTCATACTCATGTGAACCTTGCACTTGGCTCTTCGCCTCTTCGGAAGGTCCAACAATGATGATACTACAGTACACATTATGCTTCTGGCAATCTGACATTGATTGAACTGCTGAACGTCCACCGTGAGGGTGAGGGCGAGGGAGAGGGAGAGGGAGAGGGCGCTGTAGTCAAAACCCTCTCCTCGTCCTGCGAACCACCATGCGCGTGGGCGAGGGAGAGGCGTAGTAAGCAAGATTCTCCTCCTTCGGCGAGTTGATGGGACACATCAAAGCAGTACTAGTACTAGTCCATACTGCATCCTTTCTGGTTAATATGGCTTAATTTGAAACGAGAAAATACACTAGCGGTCAACGTATGTAACAATACGCTCTTTACGGTCACTATATATAGTTTTGCAGTGATTATACGATTACTAGCTCATCGTAGAGCACCGTATTGCACCCTACTGACCGGCCACATAGTCGACGTGGCACTTTGTTGACTAGTTAAATTGTCACCTGGTTTCTGGGTCCCACCTTTCAGTTGGCAGAGCAAAGAAATCAGCTAAAAAACAAAGAGTGTATTACATCTACACTTACGATGCATTTAGCCTTTAATCTAAATCGATATTGATTGACTAATGCACCAACTTGTGCTGTAGGTATAGGCTACATGTCTATCCTTAATTACAACATGCAACGACCTTCATTTAATCTTCTTCTCTCAATGGCCGCATGCACACATAAGTCTGCTACTTTTGGGCGGTAATTATACCCTGGTCAATGTGTAAATCTCTAAATGTACAGTCTTTCACGGACGTAGGGAGTAGGTTGAGCACTTGAGCATGAGCGTGTGTGTTGCGTCGTGTGCTGTGTGCCGCATGGGTGCGTGAGTGTTGTGTGTGTCCATGTGTACGTGTGAGTGTTGCATGTTGCATGCATGCATGCATGCATGCATGGGGCTTACTCCCTCCCATTGACATGTTCATATTTCAAGCTTCCTCTATTCCCTCCATATGGTGATACTCCCTCTGTTCCCAAATACGGAGTAAAATCCTCCCTCTGTTCCCAAATACAGAGTATTTGTCTTTCTAGAGATTTCAACAAGTGACTACGTACGGAGCAAAATGAGTGAAGTGAGCATAGAGACATAGGGATAATGTAGAAAGGAAGTCTTCGCGATCCATTATTCCCCATCTCAGTCAGAGAGAACTATTCAACTAGTCTTCACAGTGAAGTGACAATACATGCAGCAGCAGATGGGACACTTAATTAATAAGCTGAACCGGCGTGTTGGTGCTACTAAATCAGCCTTACCCAGTACTGCCATCATGTTTGCTAGTAGAGCATGCTTCTGTCCTCCATTAACTGACATATGGTCCCTCTTGTGGTAGACCCACATGTCATCGGTGTAACTATTTACACTCCGAAGGACGGTATATCCTGGTAGTAGTAGTAGAATTGAGATTTAATGCACTTTCTTCATCGTCTTCCACTCTTCTTCCTCCTCTCTTCTTCTTCCTCCTTTCTTCCCCATCATCGATTGCACACCATTTCCCCCCGCTCACTGCTCGCCCGCCCACGCTATCTTCCGTGGTAGCTCGCGCGTACCATATCCCCGTGCTCACTGCTCGGCCACGCGAGGAGAAGCTTCTTCGCTCGCCCGCCCAAACCCACTTCCCCGCTGGCTCGCAGGCACCGAAAACCCCAATGGCAGAACCGACTGACACGCAGAGCCGTGAATGGAATTTCCTCTGCGATGTTCTCTTGGAGCAGATATGTAATTGTATGGACCTACTCAGCACCGTCGGTCTAGCCGCATGCTCGGTGTCTTTTTACCGTCTACTCATCTGCAACCGGCCGACTCTTTTCAACACACCTTGCTTGGTGATGCCTGATCCTCTCAGGTGGCCCAGACACCGACTTGACGATCCTACGGAGGTTGCCATGATGCCCCTCGACATTCTACCACTATCGTCCACCTGTCCTTCATGCGCGGCCACTACTGGGCGGGCATGAAGGCCAACTGGATCGTCCTCATCCACCAATCCGGTAGTCCATGGCGTCTCATGGATATCTACACCCAGCGAGAGATCACCCTTCCATCTTTGGATACAGCCACCATCGACCCTCGCGGCCCGCCGGACACTCCTGCCTACTACGCAGAAGATGCGTCGAGCTTTTGGCTTGACCTTTGTTTGCTGAAGGTTGTAATCTGCGAAGTGCCCACACCATCAGAAGACCACATGGATTACAAGCTCATTCCCGTGTTCAACATGGGATTAGTCTATCTGGAATTCGGTCACCATACATGGTTATGGCTCATCGTCGATCCTCTTTACCCAACACTTCTGTCTGATGCTATAGTGCACGATGGCATCGTTTATGTGGTCGACGCACAGATTGGCTGCCTATACTGGTGGAATCTATCGTCGTGTAATTGTTCTATCTCATCTCATCTTTACCTTAAGAATACGACTGCCTGTTCATTGTTACAAATTTAGAATATATAGTATGTCTATAACCACATCATTGCTATATGTTCCTCTTATTTCCTAGATTTTTATGACCACACATGTTATTGTTAGAGTTGATATGAGAACAATTGGTATCTAATGATTATTAGAATAGATATTATGAGTATAACCTCATGATTCCTATATGTTACTCTCATTTCTAGGATTTTTATAACAACGCATGTTATTGCTTAGAGTTGATATGATAACTGTAGTAAGTGCCATGGTAGAATATGAGTAGGCCCTGTCATATCTGTTTTCCTCTCATTGTTACATGATATTTGAACCATGATATATTGCTAGAATATGAAAGCCATTAATCCTCCTTTTCTAAAATAAAATAAAATAAAATAATATGAAAGCCGTTGGCTTATTTTTTTAACTTGGGGTATGATTATGACCACGACATTGCAATTCTTTGTCTATGATATGTTCACTGTTATAATAATCTTAATTCCACACATACTCTGAACATGATTGTTTATTTTTGTCCTTTTGGTCTCCAATTTGAATTGTTGCAGCAGACGCAAATGCACTGGCCTTCATCATTCCAGGACCTCGAATCATACCAGCCGATGGGTGGTGGTTTGTCGCTCGTTCAGCTGACGGTGGTCATTTGATGCTCATTTGCATGTACCAAATTGACCAAACCATTTCATCAAACCACATGCAATACAATGCCTGGGGCGTTTGTGACATTGATGGCTATGGCTGCTTCGTGTTCAAAAAAGATACCTGCTCCGTTGGGCCAGGCGTATTCAATTGGAGGCGGGTTTACAGCCTCGTCAACCACTCCATGTTCCCTGGGCTCAATTATGCGATCATCCAACCAATCATCGATCATATCACCGGCGATGATTACCGTGCTATGCAACTTCCATTCGCCAGGGGGGCTGTGTTTACACATCATACCATGGGTTTCATGAATCACCATATCCAGAGATTCGTCAACATAGCTTGTTGCCAGATAATCTTCACTGTGTGAAAGGCATCAAGCTTACATGCGATGGATGGCTTGTGCAAACCCGACATGCGGCGATGTGGTTCATGCCAACAGCAAATATGCACAACTTCATTCATACTGATATGTAGACTGAGCCATGTATTCTGCTGCTGTAGCACGACCCTCATTTGTTGGATATTATGTAATGTTGTTAGTTTGAAGCCCTCCTCTGGTTTGAAGGATAGATACCTTTCTGGGATCAAGTGTGCCCTAACTCACCTGCGCAGGATGTACTGATAATGATGATGGAGATGTTCTGCAGTATATATCACTTAGGCTTCAAGTGTGTACTTGTTAGTTAAACCTATTGTTAAAATGTCACTAAATACGACTAGTAAGTAGTACAGTAGCAGTACTAGTATACTTCGGTCAAATTATTCATCATGTCCACACATTGAATTTATGTGACAACACGCTGCGCATGAGGTGACACAAGAATCTCGGCAGCGTGTTCGGGTATTCTGGACTTTAGATTTGGAGTACCACTTATCTGTCGAAATCTTTCATCATTCACTTAAAACAGTCGATTGATCATACATTGAGTACCATATAACTGGAATTAACCCATGCAAGTCGAAGAAGGATTGGCCGGTGCTGCCGGCTGGCGTCAAGTTCGATCCTATGGATCAGGAGTTGATCGAGCACCTTGAGGCCTAAGCGAGCATTTCTTCCAGTGCAATTCTAGGGCATTCAAAAGGGGCACGTGGACGCGTTGCAAGATACAGTCGGAGTGCAGCATGCACGCGATGTGGCACAACACCGGCAATACCTTGCTGGTGATTGTCAACGGCCGGAAGACTGGCAGCAAAAAGGTTCTGGTGCTGCACACCAACAAGAACTTCGACCAGTAGAGGACCAACTGGGTGATGCACCAGTACCACCTCGGGGACCTGGAGCAATACAAGGAGCAGGAGCTGGTCCTCTGCAAGATTTTCTACCAGACGAACACTAGGGCCAGGACTAAAAAGATTATAAGTTAGTTTTGTATTGGTACTTATACTACCTTGTGATCCACAAGTTGGTAATGTTGTTAAAGATCTTTTGGTATGAACTTGGCATTTGCTTCCAAACATCATGCCGAGGGTCGGCATGGATATAGAGCTGAATCATTTGTTTCGAAATGAATTTTCAGGCACCTGATTTTTATTTGATGGGTAGCATAAGCACCTGTCGTTCGAATTCCCAGTTCTCCAAATTTTTCGAAACAAGTGCATGCTCTTATTATCACGATGAGAAAACAATATCCCTGCTGCATCCCAGTTATTAGTCTTTACTTGCAGAATTCTCTCGTTTATTGGGCACGTATATTGTTTTCTCAGGTCAAGCAAGTTTCAACTGGGCTGTAGACTGCCCAGGCTTGGTTTTGTTTTTAACAGGCCCAGCCCATGACGACAACGGGGCACAAAGATCCAAGAGGTATCTACTGGCCTCTGGCCCGCCAGGGTTAGTTATATTTTGTCTTACAACATCCGCAGGCACTTTTTTTACTGAATCAAACACACAACCTAGTTCTATTTTCCCCTTGAAACACATGTCCTACATCCGTTTTCTAATCTCTACCTATAGTTTTACTAGTTCATATACACATATCATTATATTGAAAATACATAAAATTCACTTTTCATATTTACATCCTTACTTTTGTTGTTGTTTTCCCTCCGAGCGCTAATTTTTTGACCACTGGTTTTCCCTTAAACCAAATCAATTGTCTCATGTCTTATTTGCTTACAAAAACAAAACAATTTTTTTTGGCAAATCAATAAGTTCTTAAAAATGTTTATCATTTCGGGATTACAAAAGTTCGGACTCCACCGAAATATGCAAAACAAAGTTGAACTTTTTGACCGTGGTCCTGGGCAGAAAATGGGCTATAATAAATTACTTAAGAATTAGCAAATGGGCTGCAAATTATTAAAAAATAGCAAATGGGCTCTATGTTGTCTTCCATAGATTTGGAGGCTGACTTGTGGGCCTACTAAGTTCATGTGTTCACAAGGTTTATCAAAAAAGAAAGTTAGTCAACAATCGACTCTACCAGCGTCAGACCGTTAGATGTCAATCTAATGGTAATCGTGCTTCTTCAGTCTCTGATCTTCCTGCCCCAGCCGCCCAAACCAGCACCGTCGGAACCGCCTGCTCCCGCCTCCCGTGGCCGGCCGTGCTGCCGGGCAGGCCTCACGGCCCCATCATATACTCACATCCCTGGCCTGTCTATCCCTCTACTCACCCACACCTCCTGTTATTTTCCGGCGATGGTAGCCGAACCAGTCAACCCTCGTACTCTCCACCATGTGGGCAGCCACTCCCGTGTCTTCCCCAGCTCCGTGTCATTCCCTTCGTAGGCCTCGCCGTCGTCCACCGCCCTGGCGCTCTCGGCGCAGCGTGGTCAATGTGGTCAACGAACGACATCCATCGGAAGTGGACTGTACATGGAGAGGCTGACAGCTGGGTCCACAGCCACACATAAGGAAATGCCTCCTTATTACACGCAAAATAATGATTCCTCCACCTGACATTTGGGACCCACTAGAAGGGCCTCTGTATTTTGTGAAAAAAACATTCCCTTCGCTGACAGGTCGGACCCACCAACTATATCTTCGCACGCAAGGAAGTGCCTCCTTATTGCGCACAAAAAATGAATACCCCCTGCCAGCTGGGACCCACCATAGTGGGAGGCTGACTTGTGGGCCTACTAAGTTGACAGGGATGGAGGGCTTTGTCAAGTTTGTCAATATGAACGATTCTAGCTCCAGTGATCGTACGATGTTCATCCAACGGCCTTAGTGCTTCTTCAAACTCTGGTCTTCTTACTCCAGCCGCCCAAAGCAGCGCTGGTCGTGCCGCATGCTCCTCCCTCCCATGGCCTGTTGTGCTGCCACGGAGGCCTCACTGCTGGCCAGGCCATCCCTCCACTCACCCACACCCCCTGTATTCTGCGGTGACAACAACCTCACACCGCAGCCGAACCAGTGAACCCTCGTACTCCTCTCCGCATGGGCATCCACTGCCGCGTCTTCCCTGGATCAGCGCGGTCCCCTTCCTGGGCCTCGCCGTCGTCCACCGCCTTGGTGCTCTCAGCGCGGCGTGGTCAATGTGGTCAACGACCGACTTCCATCGTAAGAGTACTGTACGTGGAAAGGCTGACAGCTGGGTCCACGGCCACAACCCAGTTTTTTGTGATTTGCCAAGTAAGTCGCTTTGTCAGGCCTGTTGGGCTGCAAATCTTTCAAGACGAGGAGAGCTTCATTCGGCTGGCCGAGAAAATGGCCTATCAGTAATGAGAAATCGGTTGTACATTTTTAAAACACATCAAACTGGCAATTAGTTTCAAATTTCTTTTTTTCATTTCGAGATTTTAAATTGCATTGATTTTTATGCATGGACAATTTGTTGGATTTTATATTGATATACATTTATTTTTAAAATTGGTTTGAAAGTGGCTTGAAATTTTGGGATCTAAACAGTTCGGACCGCACCGAAATATGCAAAATTTTGTATAATTTTTTAACCGTGGCCACAATATGGGCTGTAATGCTAACAAAAAGAATATGGGCTCCAAAAAAAACCTTAAGAATTAGCAAATGGGCTGTAAGTTATTAGAAATAATGGCAGATGGGATGTATGATGTTTTCCACAGATTTGAGGCTTTCCTGAAAAAAGGTTGACGCACAAGCAGTGACTGTTGGATGTCCATCCAACGGCCGTCGTGCTTCTTCAATCTCTGCTCTCCCTGCCCTAGCCGCTCAAACAAGCGCCGGCGGGACTGCCTGCTCCCTCCTCCCCGTGGCCGGCTGTGCTACCGTGTATGTCTCACCCACACCTGCTGTTATTCTCTGGCGATGGCAACCGAACCAGTAAAACCTCGTATAGTCATACTCCCCACCGCGTGGGAAACAACTGCCGAGTCTTCCCTACCTTTGTGTCGTTGCCTTCCTAGGCCTCGCCGTCGTCCACCGCCCTGGTGCTCTCGGCGCAGCCTGGTCAACATGGTCGACGACCGACATGCATCTGAAGTGGACTGTACGTGGAGAGGCTGACCACTGGGTCCACGGCCGCACGCAAGGAAATGGCTCCTTATTACACGCAAAATAATGATTCCTCCACCTGACATCTGGGACCCACCGAAAGGGCCTCTGTATTTCGCGAAAAAATGTTACCGCCGCTGATAGTTTGGACCCACCAGCTATATCTTCGCATGCAAGGAAGTGCCTCATTATTACGCACAAAAAAATGAATACTCCCCGTGCTAGCTAGGACCCAGTATAGTGGCAGGCTAACTTGTGGTCCTACTAAGTTGACGGGGACGGAGGGCTTTGTCATACGATGTCCATCCAATGGCCGTAGTGCTTCTTCAACCTCTGGTCTTCTTGCTCCAGCCGCCCAAAGCAGCGCTGGTCGTGCTGCATGCTCCTCCCTCCCATGGCCTGTTGTGCTGCCACGGAGGCCTCACCGCTGGCCAGGCCATCCCTCCACTCACCCACACCCCCTGTATTCTGTGGTGACGGCAACCTCACACCGCAGCCGAACCAGTGAACCCTCGTACTCCTCTCCGCATGGGCATCCACTACTGCGTCTTCCCCGGCTCCGCGCGGTCCCCTTCCTGGGCCTTGCCGTCGTCCACTGCCTTGGTGCTCTCGGCGCGGCGTGGCCAATGTGGTCAACGACCGACTTCCATCGTAAGAGTACTGTATGTGGAGAGGCTGACAGCTGGGTCCATGGCCACAACCCAGTTTTTTTGTGGTTTGCCAAGTAAGTCGTTTGTCAGGCCTGTTGGGCTGCAAATCTTTCAAGACGAGGAGAGCTTCATTCGGCTGGCCGAGAAAATGGCCTATCAGTAATGAGAAATCGGTTGTACATTTTTAAAACACATCAAACCGGCAATTAGTCTCAAATTTCTTTTTTTCATTTTGAGATTTTAAATTGCATTGATTTTTATGCATGGACAATTTGTTGGATTTTATATTGATATACATTTATTTTTAAAATTAGTTTGAATGTGACTTGAAATTTTGGGATCTAAACAGTTCGGAACGCACCGAAATATGCAAAATTTTGTATAATTTTTTAACCGTGGCCACAATATGGGCTGTAATGCTAACAAAAAGAATATGGGCTCCAAAAAAACCTTAAGAATTAGCAAATGGGCTGTAAGTTATTAGAAATAATGGCAGATGGGATGTATGATGTTTTACACAGATTTGAGGCTTTCCTAAAAAAAGGTTGACGCACAAGCAGTGACTGTTGGATGTCCATCCAACGACCGTCGTGCTTCTTCAATCTCTGCTCTCCCTGCCCTAGCCGCTCAAACAAGCGCCGGCGGGACTGCCTGCTCCCTCCTCCCCGTGGCCGGCTGTGCTACCGTGTAGGTCTCACCCAAACCTGCTGTTATTCTCTGGTGATGGCAAACAAACCAGTAAAACCTCGTATAGTCGTACTCCCCTCCGTGTGGGAAACAACTGCCGAGTCTTCCCTCCCTTTGTGTCGTTCCCTTCCTAGGCCTCGCCGTCGTCCACCGCCCTGGTGCTCTCGGCGCGGCCTCGTCAACGTGGTCGACGACCGACATGCATCTGAAGTGGACTGTACGTGGAGAGGCTGACCACTGGGTCCACGGCCGCACGCAAGGAAATGCCTCCTTATTACACGCAAAATAATGATTCCTCCACCTGACATCTGGGACCCACTGAAAGGGCCTCTGTATTTCGCAAAAAAATGTTACCGCCGCTGACAGTTTGGACCCGCCAGCTATATCTTCCCACGCAAGGAAGTGCCTCATTATTACGAACAAAAAAATGAATACTCTCCCTGCTAGCTAGGACCCAGTATAGTGGCAGGCTAACTTGTGGTCCTACTAAGTTGACGGGGACGGAGGGCTTTGTCATACGATGTCCATCCAATGGCTGTAGTGCTTCTTCAACCTCTGGTCTTCTTGCTCCAGCCGCCCAAACCAGCGCCGGTCATGCCTCGTGTTCCTGCCTCCCGTGGCCGGCTGCGATGCGGCGGCGGCCTCACCGCCCCCTGCTACTCCCACCATTGGCTAGGCCATCCCTCTACTCACCCACATCCTCTGTTATTCTGCAGCGACGACAGCCTCACACTGCAGCGAACCAGTGAACCCTCATACTCCTCTACGTGTGGGCATCCACTGCCGCCTCTTCCCTGGCTCCGCATCGTCCCCTTCCTAGGCCTCGCCGTCGTCCATCGCCCAGGTGCTCTCGGCGTGGCGTGGTCAACGTGGTGAAGAAACGGATTTCATTGGACGTGGACTGTTCGTGGAGAGGCTGAAAGCTGGGTCCACAGCCGCAAGAAGGAAGTGCCTCCTTATTACGTGCAAAATAATTATTCCTCCACCTGACAGCGGGGACCCATCGGACGGGCCACCGTATTTCACAAAAAAACGTTTCCCCCTGACTGCTGGGACCCACCAGCTACATCTTCGCACGCAAGGAAGCGTGTCCGGGCAAAAAAAACGATTCGCCCCCCTGACTGCTAGGACCCACCAGCTACATCTCCGCAGGCAAGCAAGTGCCCGACAGTCGGGACCCACCTGGTCGAAGCGTATGTAGCGTTGTCATTCTGGTCGTGAACGTGTACGTACATACTGGTCGATGTAGAGGCGCGCACGTGTCATAGTAGAGGCGTGCACGTAGCATGTACACATACGTACATCAGCCAGTGTGCAAGAAGGAAAATACGGCCACGTACGTACATATGGGCAGTGTCTCGAATGCCTACTAGCACATACGTATGGCCAGGGCTCGTTGTAACGATCGGAAAATTAAGCTATAGTAATCTCTCTTGTTTAATGCCAAGTCATCGCAATTACTATGCTAATTGCCACTTAATTCATATCTAATGCAAATTGCAAGTGCGAAAATATTTATTCAAACTGCTAAATAAAAATGTTTGATGGGTTAAAAATATTGCATAATAATTAACTGTCAAGGAAAACTACATCACCTGATTGCTTAGTTGCGCTCTAGCATTTAAAATAGTACCAAATCAGCATTCTTAAATTCTTTTCCATTTGTGGAAAATCCAAATCAATTCAAACTCCTCCCAAACTTTTGTGACAGTGTCAGTTAATGTAATGCATTTATGTTGCCAAGTTCTACATTCTAAAAAGAGCAATTGGCGGCTCAAAATATTGCAAATAGATTCTGTAAAAGTAAAACAGAACCTTTCATTGTACTTCTCGCTTTTGATGAAACTGTAGTGTAGAAATTTATTTGGCAAAACAATAGAAGAGTATGACTCGGTAAAACTTTCGGGTTCATACGGTTTCGGGAAGGCATAGATTCAACCCATCGGGGCATCTTAGGAGCATATTCCACAAATTACAAGAATAATGAACACAAGCTCGATAGCAGAGCATGCTTGAGAAAGTAGAGGATACAATTTACCAAAGGCATTATGTATCCGAGGAAAGGCTCACAGGTTTATTGAATATGAAGGACGTTGTCGGGTAAAATCCAACAAAGGATCTAGTGGTCCATAAGGGATTTGATGTGAGCATTTGTATTGAACCAGAGGAAGAAGAATGCAAGGAGATCGGATTATAGAAACAACTGACGAACTCAAAGCTCAAATGCAAAGGAATTATGATTTCCAAATCAAGGAGTCAGAAGCAAAGGCTCTGATTAAGGATGGATAAGCTGAATAGCCTTAAGGGTACAATCGATGGCAATTTGATTGGTTGATATCCAACTCATGTTTAAAATGACGTCTAAGCCGGAAGGATGAATTTTAGGATCTAGTTGAGGATTGCAAGTATTCGCACATAATGAATCAATGGGCTCAAAATGATAGTGGCAAAGGATGCCAATAAGATTACTATACTTATGGGATTAACCATAATGCAAGCAAGCAAGAATTACAAGAGCAATAAGCTGCTAAAGATTTTCGGAATATCGAATATTATTTCGAAGACCCTTCTGAAACACATGAACAACTGGGGATGAGCGATACTCGGTAAGTGAGAGGAATTATCCCTAGGGGTATTCTTGTGGCAAGAACTGCAAGGCGGTAGGCACAAATTATTCTCGGAACAATAGTGAAAATTCTGGGGTATCTTGTAATAACAAGATCAACGGGGAATGATTGTATGAATGGCAAGTGCACGTGGTTATCCATAGGGGTTTATCGATGGAAGGGAATTGCAATAGCGATGGCACAAGTTCTCGGGATAACATCGGAGAGTATCTTCAGAATCCTTTGGCGCACCAAGCAATCATCTGGAGTGAGGGTCTCTCCGGGAGAAAGTATTTTCGAGAACCTAAAGTTATTTTTTTGCAAAATCATTTAACCCGAATAGAAGAGAGATCAGAATCCCAGAGTATAGACGAGGAATAAAAGATCATAATACCACCCAATAGCGATGCGGGCCCATGGGCCGCACAGCCAAGTTAGTAAAACAATTTTCATCGACTAGACTCAACTTAGCCAAGGAGTATAGAAGGGGGATTCCTATAGGCAGTCGGCTCTGATACCAACTTGTGACGTTCTCGATTCAATCGTACACTAATCATACACGCAAATGTGTACGATCAAGATCAAGGACTCACAGGAAGATATCACAACACAACTCTAGACACAAATTAAAATAATACAAGCTTTATATTACAAGCCAGGGGCCTTGAGGGCTCGAATACATAAGATCAAATACACAAGAGTCAGCGGAAGCAACTATATCTGAGTACAGACATAAGTTAGACAAGCATGCCTTAAGAAGGCCAGCACAAAGCATCTACAATCGAAAAGGCAAGGCCTCCTTCCTGGGAGTCTCCTAAGTACTCCTGGTCGTTGGCGGTCTTCACGTAGTAGTAGGCATCAACGGTGGCATCTGGCTCCTGGGCTCCCACATCTGGTTGCAGCAACCGAAAAGAAGAAGAAAGGGGGGAAAGGGGTAGCAAAGCAACCATGAGTACTCATCCAAAGTACTCGCAAGCAAGGATCTACACTATATATGCAACATTATCAAAGGAAGGCTGTATATGTGGACTGGGCTGCAGAAATGCCAGAATAGAGGGGAGAACCTAGCCCTATCAAAGACTAGCATCTTCTGGAAACCACCATCTTGCAGCAATAGGAGGGATTAGAGTAGCATAAAGTAAAGTAGTAGAAGTGTTATCAACCTCGGCCAGAGATCCTTTCTTGACTCCCTGCGAGAAAGCAATCCCAGAGCCATACTATCCAGTTATCATGACAATCCATTTCTCGTATCCATGTCTCATCTCAGGTATCCAGTTCTAGTTGTATCGATCGGGATACAACTCCAAGTGTCCGTTACCGTAGGACAGGATATCGATAGATGTTTTCTTCCCTGCAGGGGTGCACCAACTTACCCACCACGCTCGATTAACTCCGGCAGGACACACTTTCCTGGGTCATGCCCGGCCTCGGCCAAACAATACGCCGCAACCCGACCTAGGCTTAATTGAGAGGCCAACCTATGCATAACCTAGGTCGACCTAGGCTTAAATTCTTTTCCATTTGTGGAAAATCCAAATCAATTCAAACTCCTCCCAAACTTTTGTGACAGTGTCAGTTAATGTAATGCATTTATGTTGCCAAGTTCTACATTCTAAAAAGAGCAATTGGCGGCTCAAAATATTGCAAATAGATTCTGTAAAAGTAAAACAGAACCTTTCATTTTACTTCTCGCTTTTGATGAAACTGTAGTGTAGAAATTTATTTGGCAAAACAACAGAAGAGTATGACTCGTTAAAACTTTCGGGTTCATACGGTTTCGGGAAGGCATAGATTCAACCCATCGGGGCATCTTAGGAGCATATTCCACAAATTACAAGAATAATTAACACAAGCTCGATAGTAGAGCATGCTTGAGAAAGTAGAGGATACAATTTACCAAGCTCGATAGCAGAGCATGCTTGAGAAAGCCAACCTATGCATAACCTAGGTCGGCCTCTGAATTAAGCCTAGGTCGGGTTGCGGCGTATTGTTTGGCCGAGGCAGGGCATGACCCAGGAAAGTGTGTCCGGCCGGAGTTAATCGAGCGTGGTGGGTAAGTTGGTGCACCCCTGCAGGGAAGAAAACATCTATCGATATCCTGTCCTACGGTAACGGACACTTGGAGTTGTATCCCGATCGATACAACGAGAATTGGATACCTGAGATGAGACATGGATACGAGAAATGGATTGTGATGATAACTGGATAGTATGGCTCTGGGATTGCTTTCTCGTAGGGAGTCGAGAAAGGATCTCTGGCCGAGGTTGATAACACTTCTACTACTTTACTTTATGCTACTCTAATCCCTCCTATTGCTGCAAGATGGTGGTTTCCAGAAGATGCTAGTCTTTGATAGGACTAGGTTCTCCCCTCTATTCTGGCATTTCTGCAGCCCAGTCCACATATACAGCCTTCCTTTGATAATGTTGCATATATAGTGTAGATCCTTGCTTGCGAGTACTTTGGATGAGTACTCATGGTTGCTTTGCTACCCCTTTCCCCCCTTTCTTCTTCTTTCCAGTTGCTGCAAACAGATGTGGGAGCCCAGGAGCCACATGCCACCGTTGATGCCTACTACTACGTGAAGACCGCCAACGACCAGGAGTACTTAGGAGACTCCCAGGCAGGAGGCCTTGCCTTTTCGATCGTAGATGCTTTGTGCTGGCCTTCTTAAGGCATGCTTGTCTAACTTATGTCTGTACTCAGATATAGTTGCTTCCGCTGACTCTTGTGTATTTGATCTTATGTATTCGAGCCCTCGAGGCCCCTGGCTTGTAATATAAAGCTTGTATTATTTTAATTTGTGTCTAGAGTTGTGTTGTGATATCTTCCTGTGAGTCCTTGATCTTGATCGTACACATTTGCGTGTATGATTAGTGTACGATTGAATCAAGGGTGTCACAAGTTGGTATCAGAGCTGACTACCTATAGGAATCCCCCTTCTATACTCCTTGGCTAAGTTGAGTCTAGTCGATGAAAATTGTTTTACTAACTTGGATGTGCGGCCCATGGGCCCGCGTCGCTATTGGGTGGTATTATGATCTTTTATTCCTCGTCTATACTCTGGGATTCTGATCTCTCTTCTATTCGGGTTAAATGATTTTGCAAAAAAATAACTTTACGTTCTCGAAAATACTTTCTCCCGGAGAGAACCTCACTCCAGATGATTGCTTGGTGCGCCAAAGGATTCCGAAGATACTCTCTGATGTTATCCCAAGAACTTGTGCCATCGCTATTGCAATTCCCTTCCATCGATAAACCCCTATGGATAACCACATGCACTTGCCATTCATACAATCATTCCCCGTTGATCTTGTTATTACAGGATACCCCAGAATTTTCACTATTGTTCCGAGAATAATTTGTGCCTACCGCCTTGCAGTTCTTGCCACAAGAATACCCCTAGGGATAATTCCTCTCACTTACCGAGTATCGCTCATCCCCAGTTGTTCATGTGTTTCAGAAGGGTCTTCGAAATAATATTCGATATTCTGAAAATCTTTAGCAGCTTATTGCTCTTGTAATTCTTGCTTGCTTGCATTACGGTTAATCCCATAAGTATAGTAATCTTATTGGCATCCTTGCCACTATCATTTTGAGCCCATTGATTCATTATGTGCGAATGCTCGCAATCCTCAACTAGATCCTAGAATTCATCCTTCCGGCTCAGACGTCGTTTTAAACATGAGTTGGATATCAACCAATCAAATTGCCATCGATTGTACCCCTAAGGCTATTCAGCTTATCCATCCTTAATCAGAGCGTTTGCTTCTGATTCCTTGATTTGGAAATCATAATTCCTTTGCATTTGAGCTTTGAGTTCGTCAGTTGTTTATATAATCTGATCTCCTTGCATTCTTCTTCCTCTGGTTGAGTACAGATGCTCACATCAAATCCCTTATGGACCACTAGATCCTTTGTTGGATTTTATCCGACAACGTCCTTCATATTCAATAAACCTGTGAGCCTTTCCTCGGATACATAATGCCTTTGGTAAATTGTATTCTCTACTTTCTCAAACATGCTCTGCTATCGAGCTTGTGTTAATTATTCTTGAAATTTGTGGAATATGCTCCTAAGATGCCCCGATGGGTTGAATCTATGCCTTCCCCAAACCGTACGAACCCGAAAGTTTTACCGAGTCATACTCTTCTGTTGTTTTGCCAAATAAATTTCTACACTACAGTTTCATCAAAAGCGAGAAGTACAATGAAAGGTTATGCATTGAAGAAGTGGGCGTCGACCTTGAACCTATCATGGAAGCTTCTTGTAATAATAACTATTTCCTTGATATAATATCCTTTGGTATCGGTGAATTGATCCTTGGCAATCGTGGTTTCCACCACATGTTCTTCTTTGACCCCATTTCACGGGCAAGTTTAAGCACTTCTCTTCTGTGGATCAATACACCAGTCCAACCTTTACTTTGATCTTCCGTCGAGTATTACACCCTGGTACCTCGATAATATCAAGAACTACATAACCTCTTATGAGTTATTCGTCAAGTACTACATTCTCACTGATTCCAATATTTCACGGGCTCTAAGTTATTAAACACTCAAAGACCGATAACTGAACCGAGTCCACACTACGGTTCAACAACTATTATAAATCTTCTTTGCTTACGAGTTTGTACCCGATCACGTCCTTCCTACCCTATTTGGCTATATCATTATTGTGATGATTTTAACTGTGCTACCTGGTCCTTATTCTCGGAGCACAACTTTCGACAATGAAATAAGCTTATGTCGATCTTCCTCATCATACCATTTCTCCTTAAACAACGAGCTTGGTTTCGAGTTTGTGTCATACCCTTGGTTTCAATAACCTTTTGCTTCATCATTCCTTTGGCTTGATGTCATCGCCGACCGATTACATCCTCATGAAATCTCTCAACAATTGTGTCATGAACATCATCGGCATTCTGAGCTCTTCCAGGATGTCAATTGAGTTCGTGATGAGAAATACCATCCTTGCCCTCGATGATCTGTGTTATCGTCGACCACTTTATTGACTTCCCTCCAACACAAACTTGTTCATGTTTTGTGTTATACCTTGAGATCCTTGCTATCCAGCAATTATTCTTATTTACCTTGCAGTATTAGTATCTTATATGTCAAGAATGTCGTGAAAATTTCACCACCTCTTATGAATTCTTGGTACAAGTGATACTTCTTACCATTTCCGTTCATTCCTGGGTCCCCGTGTTGTTTCTAACCGGAAAACTGACAATTGAACTTGAGGTGTTAATTCAAAACTTCTAGCAACCCTATTGCTTTGAAGTGAATGGTCGATAGTTTCATTCTAACTCTTTTGTTCATTAAGTCACCATTCTAACATTGATTATGCTTCCTAAGACAGTATTTCGGGTGCACCTTATACCAATGTTTAATTTTGTATGTTTTCCTCGAGCATACCTCATTATATCATTTGATCTGACAAATGTTATCTCCTTGTTCACATAATTGTGGAAATCCATCTTTTAGTAAAACTCGAGGAATTGTCGCTGAGTCCATCAGCCGCCCCCTCGTCATTTCCTTGGTTTAATGATGAACTCTTGTTTCAGAACTCACTTCGACAGTTCATTTCCCAAGGATCTTACAATGTCATCTTGTCAATTTGTGTCGCGCCTTTTTCTTCTCAGGCATCCTGAGTCCGAGGTATCCTGACACCAATCAGATCTGAATCTTGGTCAGATATGATGATTGGAATATATTTTCAAGAGTTATAACATTGGTCTTAATATGACCCGGTAAGGTGATGTCATTCTTAGCACACCTGGCCGGAGGCTCTATTGTTTTAGTTTCCTTTTCAGCCAGGTTAAACACTCTTCCATGAGGAAATTGTAAGACTTATTCTACCAGTTGTTCCTGATGAATCCTTCGTGCATCCAAAGACTGACCTTTGCTTGAGGCCATGTCAATGCTATCTCGAAGCATGTTTGTGCTACTCCTATCGTCAATAAGAACATTTGAAACACAATGCAAAAACTTCTTTATAAGTTATTCAAACATTGTTGTTTGGGTAATGTCATGAAATCCCCCCCTTTACCTAAATGGTTTTCTACTTCTATCATGTCATGGATGTCATGCTATGTTCATCCTTGGGAAGGATATGCCCATGACATATGTGTTTAAACACATTTTCCTTCCCATTGTTCTGCTTAATTTCATAATCATATTATCCTTTCCATTGTTTGGATTGACCTTTCTTAAGGTCTATATGATCTAAGTAGTAATTATTCTCCTGCTTATGTAAACACCTCGGTGTACAATTCTGTCAAGCAAGACCCTATTACTATTGTTGATGACATTCCGGTAGCCACCGATGGACGAGAACTTTGCCTAATGGCCCGCCTCGTCTAACGAGCAGGACAATGGTTCTCTTCGTCCCTCGACCTTGGTACCAACGTTGTTGCCAACATAACTAATAGGCTATCCTCTGACATTCCTTACTATCATGACCATGGAAGATGTCAGCGTCCTTCCTACTTTTGACCCGCATGGTGGGCCCATAACCCACAGTTCGACATGATCGAAACCTGACTGTCCTGTACAACCTTGATTCTAAAATATTCTCTGCACTTGGCTTCTTATGTAATTCATGAGCTAACTTCCTCACCAGGTTTCATTCCGGTATCAGAGGCAAAATTATTCTTCATTGCTCTGAAGCACTTCATCACCTGTTTTATGCATCAGCTGGATGACTACCTGGTTGAAAATTGTTGAACCTTCTTATAGCACTCTCTATATGTTTCCTGGTGCCAGCCATCCTTATAGCTTCCCCCTTATTCCACGCCTTAAATCTCGGGACGAGATTACTTGTAGTGGAGGAGATTTGTAACGCCCGGAAAATTAAGCTACAGTAATCTCTCTTGTTTAATGCCAAGTCATCGCAATTACTATGCTAATTGCCACTTAATTCAAATCTAATGCAAATTGCAAGTGCAAAAATATTTATTCAAACTGTCAAATAAAAATGTTCGATGGGTTACAAATATTGCATAATAGTTAACTATCAAGGAAAACTACATCACATGATTGCTTAGTTGGGCTTTAGCGTTTAAAATAGTACCAAATAAGCATTCTTAAATGCTTTTCCATTTGTGAAAAATCCAAATCAATTCAAACTCCTCCCAAACTTTTGTGATAGTGTCAGTTATTGTAATGCATTTATGTTGCCAAGTTCTACATTCTAAAAAGAGCAATTGGCGGCTCAAAATATTGCAAACAGATTCTATAAAAGTAAAACAGAAAAGTTTATAAAAAAGTAAGAGAAATGATAGAGGAGGCCCAGGAAGGGCTGGGAGGCCCAACCCATTGCCAGGTCACCCCCTTCCTTTGTTCATCGGGCACTCGTGGATACCGGACGACAGTACATGGCACCGATGGCCACGTGGCGGCCATCCACGCCCCCTGGCGCCCTACAAGGTCGCGGTCGACCTCTCTGGCCAAACCCTAGCTCCCAAATCCCCTTTCCCCTCTCGGTTTCGTCCTCCCCTTGTAGACCCGAGAGCTCCATGGTCGCGTCGCTGTCGAACTCGTGGCCACCGAGGCCCATTCGCCGCTCCATCATCTTCTGGACCTCCGCCTCGTCCGTCTACATCGACTATGTCCTTGGATCGACGAGGAGGACCACCAGCGTCATCACCAACATCATCTTCTTCCTTGGATCACCGTCGCCCTTCGTCGTCGATCCGGCCGAACCCCTGCGCTCCTAAGCTCCCGCCAGCCGTCGTGTGCCCCAACGTGAGCTCTCCTTCGACTCCCCTATTTCCCCCCTTTGTCTCGTCGCCTAAATCACCATAGCCGCCGTAGCCGAGAGCCCGCAGCGATCTGCGTGGACACGCTCACCGCATGATGGTCACGCCTCGCGTGCCTCCCTGCCGCGAGCCTCGCCGGCTGCGCCTGCTGCTCGGTCCCCTGCTCTGCTGCTTCTCTTGCTGCTGATGCGGTGTCGCCGATGTTGCCGCTGCTGACGCCGCTAGCTCCTTCCCGCTGCTCCACCCCATGTCGTCCACGCGATGGCTCATGTGCCCGTGATGCTGCGCCTCTGGCCGCGCTCGCCATGTGCCCTGGCGGCTGCCTACGCTTGCCGCGTCCACGCACGCGCCGTGCAGCGCCGCGCCCCGTGCCCAGTTCGTGGGCATGCAGTTGCTGCTCGGCTGAATATACTGCTGCTACTGAATGCTACTGTAGCTACTAGCTAGCTTTTGTATTTCTACAATGACTAGCCCTCTAAACAGCCCCTAAACAGCGATAAGGTAAGTCCTAACATGGGTACAAATTATATGAGCAGAAAGTAGGCGTAATAATCTTCATTTTGTTCCATTGGACCTGCTTCAGATAATGCATAGATTAATTCCTATGAAAATCACAAAAGGCTATCTTTTCTGAATAGAAAACATAATTTACCCCAAGCATTGTGTGTGCGGGTGTGTGTTCTGTGTGTGTGAGGCCGGCCCCATGTTCCATTAGTTTAAGGTTAATTACTAGTTAGAGTAGCTACTAGCCTATGGTAGGTGGACCCCCCTCCTCTAAATTTACCCTTAAAAAGAAAATGTTAAAATATGTTTGAATGACACCTGAGTCCCATTGGTCCCATTGACCAGTCAAACTAGTGACTGGGATAGCCCTAGCAATGACATGCGGCTCCCCTAGGCCCTTTGACTAGTCAACGGCCTCAGTTGACTGCTGACTAGGCAGTCAACTGGACCCACCTGATAGCCACTAAAACCACTGCTGTGTAAAATTAGCAATTAAGTATTAATTTATTTTTGAATTAAAATAATTTCAGAAAATTAGAAAATAATTTAAAACTTTGAAAAAATCATAGGAAATTATCCGTAACCCGAATGAAAAAGTTTTCTATATGAAAGTTGCTTAGAACGACGAGACGAATCGGGATGCGCAGCCCGTTCATCCGCCACACATCCCTAACCTATCGAACATGCAACCTTCCCCCTCCGATTCATCTGTTCGAAAATGCAAAACACCGGGGATATTTTCCTGGATGTTTCCCGCTTCACCGGTACCACCTCATACCGCGTTAGGGCACCCCTAACACCGCTACTTGTCATGTCATGCATCACTATGCATCTATTTGCTTAATATTTATTGTTTCTTCCCCCCTTCTCTCGCTAGACACCGAGACCGACACCGCTGCCACCCAGTACGACTATGGTGTTGACGACCCCTCCCTCTTGCCAGAGCAACCAGGCAAGCCCCCCCTTTGATCATCCCGATATCGCCCATTCCATTCTCTCATGCTTGCATTAGATTTTGATACTGTTATTGTTTGCTCCTATTCTGATGCATAGCCTGCTTTTGTAACTGCTTATCGTTACCTACCTACTTATCCTAACTGCTTAGTATAGGTTGGTTAGTAATCCATCAGTGACCCCCACCTTGTCCTTGTTGCCCCTGATTCATCATTGAAGACCCGATCAACGGGATGGAAGACCAGGCCCCGACGCCACACATCACCCCCTAGTTGTACGACTCTGTAGAGTTACCATCGAGTGCTGAGGGTGGAACCTCTTACATCACTCCTGATGAGATCTCTATAGTGTAGCTATACGGTCGAGGTCATCGAGGGTGATTTCCTCCTTAACCACTTCCGTTATGGCTCTGTCGTGCAACCCCTCAAGTGTGAACCTCGAGGGTGGATCCTCTTATGTTCACCTTGATGATAACATCGAGTGGAATTCACCGGCGGTGATTCCTCGGGTTCTCCCCTTGGTGCCAGACACAAAGTTACTATGGTTACTATGTCTTTACACTGAACCATATTACTAAAATGGGTAGGCCCTGAGGGGTACCCACGCGAGCTTAATAGCGAGTGATGTGGAGACGAGTTGACCTGGAGGGTGCCCGCGAGATAACTACGAGGCGTGGCCGGGCATTCTTAGCCCTTGCCGCAAGTACTCAAGACGGGGCGACGGGGTCACATCGATCGTGAGTCTCTGCTCGTTACCGCGTTCTCCTAATCCACTATGGTTTGGATGTTTGATCCGAGGGGCCTCTGGCCTGATAGCACTAACCATCACGTGGGCATAGTATGGGCGTTCTGCGTCGTATGCATCAGCCGAAGCTTAATAGACATCAGCGACTGAGCGGCGCGCGCCGGGTTGGACTGGTAAGCACCTACCTTGTTGAAGGAGGTAGCTAGGTCTGCTCACCGGCCGCATACGCAACGTGTAGCAGTTCCCGGGGAGATGGCCCATGACCCCTGGGGCATAGGTTTAGTCCGGCGTGCTGGCCTCTCTATTAAGCCTAGGTCGGGTTGCGGTGTCTTGTTTGGCCGAGGCCGGGCATGACCCAGGAAATTGTGTCCCTGCAGGGAAGAAAACATCTATCGATAGCTTGTCCTACGGTAACGGACACTTGGAGTTGTATCCCGATCGATACAACTAGAACTAGATACCTGAGATGAGACATGGATACGAGAAATGGATTGTGATGATAACTGGATAGTATGGCTCTGGGATTGCTTTCTCGCAGGGAGTCAAGAAAGGATCTCTGGCCGAGGTTGATAACACTTCTACTACTTTACTTTATGCTACTCTACTCCCTCCTGTTGCTGCAGATGGTAGTTTCCAAAAGATGCTAGTCTTCAATAGGACTAGGTTCTCCCCTCTATTCTGGCATTTCTGCCGCCCAGTCCACATATACAGCCTTCCTTTGATAATGTTGCATATATAGTGTAGATCCTTGCTTGCGAGTACTTTGGATGAGTACTCACGGTTGCTTTGCTACCCATTTCCCTCCTTTCTTCTTCTTTCCGGTTGCTGCAACCAGATGTGGGAGCCCAGGAGCCAGATGCCACCGTTGATGCCTACTACTACGCGAAGACCTCCAACGACTAGGAGTAGTTAGTAGACTCCCAGGCAGGAGGCCCTGCCTTTTTGATCGTAGATGCTTTGTGCTGGCCTTCTTAAGGCATGCATGTCTAACTTATGTCTGTACTCAGATATTGTTGCTTCCGCTGACTCTTGTGTATTCGATCTTATGTATTCGAGCCCTCGAGGCCCCTAGCTTGTAATATAAAGCTTGTATTATTTAAATTTGTGTCTAGAGTTGTGTTATGATATCTTCCTGTGAGTCCTTGATCTTGATCGTACACATTTGCGTGTATGATTAGTGTACGATTGAATCGAAGGTGTCACACTCGTGTACATGGCTGGGTCGGAACGGAGAAACAACATCGTCGTCGTGTTCATGGAGAGCTAACCGGCTGGGTTGAAACAGAATGTGTCGTCGTGTTCATCGGGAGGGCTTGGACGGAACATCCGATGGAAATGAGGCCTGGCGTACTATAGAACGGAGGAAACGGCCTTGTGTTCGACCGGCCACGTTCGAAACGGGATCCTGTTCATTGGGAGGGGTTTGGCGTATCGCAAAACGGAGGAAACATACCTCCTACGGTTGAAACAGGGGTCCTGTTGATCGGGAGGGGTGTGGCATACCGCAAAACGGAGGAAACAGACTTGTGTTGGAGCGCTACGGTCTAAACGGGGGTCCTGTTTATCGGGAGAGGTGTGGCGTACCGCAAAACAGGACTTCGCGGGATACTGTTCATCTCCACCGTCGACCCCCTCCAGCCTCCACGGGCTACTGTTCATCCACCGTCGACCTCCTCCAGTCTCCACCTGCGACTGTTCATCCACGGGCTCCTGTTCATCCAGCCTCCACCGCAAGCTACTCCATTGGCTAATGTTCAACCAGCCCTCTCCACGGGCTCTTGTTCAACCACCCCTCCATGAGCTACTGTTCATCCTGCCCTCCACCGTCTACCGTTCATCCTGCCCTCCACGGGGTGGTCCTGTTCATACTGCCCTCCACGGGGTCCTGTTCATCCAGCCCCAACCGGCTCGACCGATCGGGGTCATGTTCATCCAGAGGCAACACCACGGGGTCCTGTTCATCCACCCCCACCGGGAACTATTCATCCAAACCCCCCAGCAACGCTCACTGTTCATCCAGAGGCAGCATCGATCAGCTTCAGTTAGCAGCAGTAGCGAAGGAATCGCTCAATCGGGTTCACTTAACAGCCATCTATCGATCGCTCGGGTTCAGTAATACGTAGCCTGCAGTGCAATCGCTAGGGTTCAGTTAGAGCCCAACGCCTCACACCCACGCGCGTGCGTGTACGAGAGAAACGCGCATCGCTCAGCTCCGACCACCCACCGTAACCGGGAACACCCCGATATTTTCCTCGCCCTCACTTCTACCATGGTTTTTTCCGTCATTGACGGCCCAAAGAATGTCATGCAGCTGCGTCTCCGGCCCCCCCAGGACGAAAAGCCCATTTTTTGTCATGATTTTTCATCATAGAAGTAGGACTCCACCACAACTATGATCATACCAGGTTTTGTCACAGTTATCATCATACAAGTGTCACAGGTATGACGGAAAAAAATTCGTTTGGCCCAAAATGTCACAGATGTGTCTTTTTTTTGTAGTGTACTGTGCATCAGCCATTTGAATTGGCGATGGAGAAATCTGGAGTGAAAACAA
Source organism: Triticum urartu (assembly GCF_003073215.2). Lineage (NCBI taxonomy): Eukaryota > Viridiplantae > Streptophyta > Magnoliopsida > Poales > Poaceae > Triticum > Triticum urartu. Next base: position 317,789,144 of record NC_053023.1, on the reverse strand, counting down.
GGTCTTCAGAGCAGACAATGCTACCTACTGACGAAGACATCTTGCTGGTTACAGATAGCTCCTCAGAGGAGGATTTAGAGGCAGATGGCCAGTCCTATTTCCCCCCTAAGGTGCATACTCAAACTTGGCCGGGTTATATTACTCATATCATGCATATGTTGTCTTGCAATGCTTAGTTTGTACATCATATACATAATATTGAATGTCATCTCCTTAGTTGACACATCATATATGCGATTGCCCTTTGCTCATGTGCTTAGTATATAAATCATATATTTGAATTATATCATGACATGATGTTTACTTAGACAACACATATCTGAATTATGGCATGCCAACCCATTTTCTAAATACATAATATAGCACTGTTGCACGTGGTCCTAAACAAACGTTTTTTAACCCCTTTTCGCGACGGCATTTGGAACTGTCGCCATGTGAGTGTGGGCGATAGGGGGGTCCACTACTACAAAAACAGCTATAGCCAATATGGACACTAATGGCGCACTGTACATGTGGTGCGCCATTACTAAATACTAATGGCACACCATGTGTTGGTGCGCCATTAGTGTGCAAATACTAATGGCGCACCACATCCACGGTGCGCCATTAGTAAAAAAAAATAATTTTTTTCAAAACTACTAATGGCGCACCGTGGGAGTGGTGCGCCAGTAATGGCGCACCACTCCCACGATGCGCCATTAGTAATTATGTTTCAAAAAAATTCATTTTTTATTTTTATTTTTTAGACTACTAATGGCGCACCGTGGGAGTGGTGCACCATTACTAGTTGAAACTAGTAATGGCGCACCACTCCCACGGTGTGCCATTAGTAACTTGGCCACCACTTCCACCGAATGCACCCCCCCCGCGTGGACCACCTTTTCAGTTAAAAAAATAAAAAAATGATGGAAATGTCAAAAAAATAAAAGAAAATAAATTTCCCATGTGATATGTGGTCTAGTTGTTGTGAAAATTTACAAATATGAATTTCGACTTTATTTGTGAAATCTCTCGAGAATTTGTAAAATGGGCATAACTTTTGCGTACAAACTCAGATTAAAAAGTTTTTTATATGAAAATTCATCTACCCCGTTAAACATTTTCAAAATCCTCAAAAACCTAACAGAAAAAGATACAGGGCTTTTAAGATCTGGAGAGGCAAAAAAATTCAAACTTACTAATGGCGCACCTGCCCATGGTGCGCCATTACTATCTTCCCGCCTTCAAAATTCAAAAGAAGTCAAAAAAATAATAAAAAAGTTACTAATGGCGCACCTGCCCATGGTGCGCCATTAGTATCTTCCCGCCTTCAAAATTGAAAATAAATCAAAAAAATTAAAAAAAAATAGTAATGGCGCACCTGCCCGCAGTGCGCCATTACTATGCCGTATATAGGGCTGGGCGTGGTTCCTCTCCTCCTCACGTCTTCATTCTTCTCCTCCACTCCACCTCTCCTCCACTCCATCTCCTCCTCTCCTCCTCTCCTCCACTCCATCTTCCCTTCTCTCCTCCACCATACTACCCTCCTCCTCTCTGGCGACCTCCTCCTCCTCTTCTCCGGCGACCTCCTCCTCCTCTCCGGCGACCTCCTCCTCCCTCCTCTCCTCCCCTCCCCTCACGGTTTATCCTCCCTCCTATCCGGTGAGCTCCTCCTCCTTCCTCTCTGGTGAGCTCCTCCTCCCTCCTCTCCGGTTATCTCCTCCATCCTCTCCCGTGAGCTCCTCCTCCCTCCTCTCCTCCCATCCCCTCATGGTTTCTCCTTCCTCCTCTCCGATGCTCCAGTGAACTCCTCTCCGGTGACCTCCTCCTCCTCTCCGGCGATGTAGGCGAGCGCCTCTCCGGTGACCTCCTCCTCCTCGTCACCGGTGAACTCCTCTTCGGCGATGTAGGCGAGCGCCTCTCCGGTGACCTCCTCCTCCTCGTCACCGGCGAACTCCTCTCCGGCAAAAGAACACGACAAAATAACGTACAATATCCAAAAACAGGAACAAAATTTGAAATAATATCGTGCCAAAAAACGAGCAAAAAATGGGCAAAAAAATCATGATCCAGATCCAAATTCAAAATTCAAAAATAGCAATGGTGCACGGTGGGGGTTAGACATTGCGCCACTACTATTTTCCCGCCTTCAAAATTCAAAAATACTAATGGCGCACCATGGCCTATACTAATGGCGCACCATGGCCTATACTAATGGCGCACCAGTGGTGCGCTATTAGTAAAAAATACTAGTGGCGTGGTACTAGTGGCGCACCAGTAGTGCGCCATTAGTAGGCAAAACTAGTGCGCCACTAGTAGGCCTTTTCCTAGTAGTGGTCCTTCCCACACGACCCAGAAACCGTTGGCGATATGCCCTCCTGGCACGCACGCTCGGCAAAATGAGATCGTGTGTGACCGGCGAGCGCTCAAATACGGAAATACGTATAGTAGACCGAAAAATACAATTATACGGCAAAATTGTTTCTGGTCGCAAGTACATCCCACACAGTCAGTCCCTGCCAAACGTTTCCTTTTGATGTACGTCCCACACCGTCGCTCCAAGGAAAATGTTTTCGTTCACAGGCCGCTCTCTACGCAGCGACACAACATGCCGTGGTATTTTTTTTCTCATTTGGGGCAGATTTGGGTATATGCTTCTTACAAACCGGAGCTTCTCACAACAAGCATGATGGTTTTCGGTAGGGAATGTCCCACCTTTGGGGACGAAACGATATCCATTGTCTCTTATTGCTTTCAAATTTTTTCTCGTGTCAACATAGAACAACAGGAGTGTTGTGTGAGTTTTTGTGATTGTTCGGGGTTCGTTCGAACATTTTTATGCATTAACTAAGCTTTTAACACATTTATGTGCATAATTCAAATTTGAACTACATGCACATGCTCCAGCACATATAAATTCGTTGAAAAATCAAATCTGTGTCCTTGGGTGCATGCTTAGGTCCCATGCAAGAAATGGGAACGAATTTCAAACACCAAGGCACCGTTGATTGCCGACAAAACATTGAGATGCGTGGTTTTAAAATTCTAGTAAATCCAAAACCCGTCTGAAATTCATGAAATTTGGCATGCTATCATGGAGCGGCATCAACACGCCGTGGCAAAAATTTTGTCCCATTTGGGGCAGGTTTGGGTATATGCTTCTCACAAACCAGAGTTTCTCACAACAAGCATGATGGTTTTCTGTAGGAAACGTCCCACCTTTGGGGACGAAATGATATCCATTGCCTCTTATTGCTTTCAAATTTTTTCTCATGTCAACATAGAACAACAGGAGTGTTGTGTCAATTTTTGTGATTTTTCGGGGTTTGTTTTGACATTTTTGTGCATTAACTGAGTTTTCAATGCATTTATGTGCATAATTCAAATTTGAAGTACATGCACATGCTCAAGTGCATATAAATTGGTTGCAATCAAATATGTGTCCTTGGGTGCATGATTAGGTCCCATGCAAGAAATAGGAATGAATTTGAAACAGCAGGGCACCGTTGATTGCCGGCAAAACATAGAGATGCCTGGTTTTAAATTCTAGTAAATCCAAAACCCGTCCGAAATTCATGAAACTTGGCATGTTATCATGGAATGGCACCCGACATGTTGTGGTATTTTTCGTGTCCATTTGGAGAGAAGGCGCACTCGAATAATGACAGCCAACAAAGGCATTTTTAAAAATAGCTGCCACTTTAATATCTCAAATGTTTGTATAATTCAAACCATGTGCGTTCTGTTAACCATTCATGTGACACCACGTGTCTTGGTTTTAATGGCTGTAGGAGGTGCCGTGCGGACAGCTGCTTGACATTGACTGAACGGGAGGCGTGCGTGCGCCGTCCGGTGCACAGGCTGACCTAGAAGCATGCAAGCTGTCCTCGAATGCGTAGGCTCACCGGGAAGCGTGCGAGCTGTATGCTGCGTAGGCTCACTAGGAAGCGAGCCCTTTGACTTCCATGGCTGCCCGCCTTGCTCGCATCCTCTCCATTAATGGCACCCAAGCCACAGTTAATTCGCTTTTTAAATATAAATCAATCATCGCAAACATTTTAGTTAGAACACATGTATGCAAACTGACAGCTTCCCCGGGAAGCCAAGTGCAAAATGTGCCGAGCAGGATTTCTACTGCTCTTTATTGCAAACGTTTTAGATAGAACACCCGTATGGAAAGTGAGAGCAGCGCAGGATTTGTGCATCCCTTCAACGCAAAAACAGTTGTTTTGGATGACCCGTGTGCAACCACGTACAAACAATTTGGTAAGATTTGTCAATCCTTGTAAAACTGCAATTTGTCAAAATATGGAGCTAAAAATCACTAGCAGTATCTAATTTTTGCAACTAAAATTTAGTAATTAAGCATAGATTTCATTCATAGAATAAGCAGTTGTTGTTAATTTATACAAACAAGTCAACTCGGCAGTTGAACCGACCAAACTTTTCCCCAATTTTTGCCAACCACGTACTGAAATAGATACTTCAAATATATATACTAGCTAATTTTAAGTACGTTGTAGAGTTTCACCACATCTATAGTCAGATGAACTGAACAAAATAGCCCCTAAATACTAATACTGCGGAGGGGCTTTGTACTACTTCCGGCTGCCTCTCCTCTGTCGAACGTGCCCAGTAAGAGGCAGAGGAGGAGGAGCCTACCGACGAGCTGGGCAACCGCAATATGGTGCCTTCCGCTATTGCAGCTTCAGCGACGCTCTCCTCGAACACCCTCTGCCGCTCCAAATGATCCCTCTCGAAGAGATGGTTCTCCTTGTTGATCTCCTGCTTCCTGGCCTCTGAGGTGGCGTGTGCTGCTGCCATGGTGGCGGTAAGGCTCTTTGCGTGCGTGACGAGGCGCTCCTACTCCTCCCGTAGGAACTTGGTGTAGCGCGCAAGGTCACTGACACCCGTGCGGGCATCCACCTCTGCCTCCCACCTTCGGGCGGCGGTGGCAGAGCGGGTGATGACCCGGCGTTCGACGGTGGCTGGCGGCCACGGCGGCCGACGACGGGGAGGCGGCCACGACCACCACCTCCCGCCTTCGGGTCGCGGTGGCGGAGCGGGTGATGGCCACAGTGGCCGACAGTGGGGTGGTGGCCACGACGGCCACCTCCTACCTTAAGGCCGCTACGGCGGAGCGCGTGATGGCCCTGACTTTTGATGGTGCTGTGGTGGCAACGGCAGCCGGCAACAGCTGCCGACGGGCACTGGCAGCGGAGCGTGTGGTGGGCGTTCCATGCACACCCAACAGCGACGCCACACGCGCTACACTACGCCGGAGACTGCGCCGCCGCCGCAGTGTAGCCTCTCAGCTAGAGCTGTCCTCTAATGATGGCGGAGTGGCTGAGCGATGACGACGGACCGGTGCCATAGGCGATTGTGGGAGAAGCAGACGAGATAAGCTACAGGGAGAGAGGGGAAAATGCGACGTGGGACTCGCCGGTCGTGAGGGTTTTTATAGCAAACCAGTAAGCATTGTGATTTCAGGGGATTTCACCAAGTGGGGCAGGAAGCTTGCGCGGGAACCTGTGAGGTTGCGCGTGGACGGGCTCACCGACGATTCATTGGCCTCACCTCAGCCATCATCGACCCCTACTACGTGAAGATGAAGGAAGAGAGCAATAAGGACAAGAATGCCTGGCACAGTGTGTGGCATGAGAGACTGGATGAACAACATGTCAAGTACGCAGCCATGGACGCGTACACATGCTACGAGATGTACATGCAGATCGTTGACATGAGGAATTGTCTTCTTCCCGAGCCAGATGAGGGATCGAGCCACATAGCAGTGGCGGGAGCATCACAAGAAGTAGACTACTAGACAATTGTTTCTGCTACTTTAGAATGGATGCAATTGTTTATTGAGGTGCGTGCAAATGATCTGTATGGTCACTTATGTAATTGGATATTTATTTCAGTTATATATACACATGTTATTCTACTGTAGACAGAACAATTCACACGGCTTATTAGCAGCAATCGTCTATGTTTTTATTGGTCTTCGCACACATTTCTGATTATGGACCTGTTTGTCGCGTATCACACACACCTTGATCTGGCTGACCGTTTGTTTCGTGTTGCCTAATCACAAACAGTTCATCCGAGTGAACCGTATGCTCTATATCGCACACGCCTTCATCAGGCTACCCGTTTCTTTTGTTCCCCCTCATCACAAACAGTTCATTGAGCTGAACCGTATGCCCTGCATCGCACACGCAACTAAAATTTGAACCATGTTTGATAGCTCTGCCATCGCAAATGGTTTGCACCATATTGACGGTTCTTTTACACAACCGTTTGCGATTATGGCATCGCACACAGTTTCGTCGAAAGGTCTATGATCGTAATGTCTCATTTGGACCATCCTGCAGTAGTGTAGTTATATCATCTCATCCTGTTTACATAGTCATCATACTTTTAAGTATGTCATTCTATTCGTGAATTATATCATGCCATCATGTTTCCATCGACGACATGTTTGTGAATTATGGCATGCCAACCACTTTAATAGACACATTGTATAGTTATATCATGTCATCCTATTTACATAGTCATCATATTTTGAAGTATTCCATTCTATCATGTTTACTTAGCCATCATATATGTGAAATTGTGTCATGCTATCCTATTTAATTAGCCATCATATATGTGAAATTATGTGATGCTATCCTGTTTGGTTAGACAACGTAAACGTGAATTATTTCATGCCCTGTTTTCTTCCCTACTATCCATTGCACCTGTCTATCTTACAATATCTGTACATTTAATTACTTGTCTTGTTTATCAGCCATTTGAATTGGAGGGGGTGATGGTAGTATCTATGAGAGTAAAAACACGATCTTCAGAAAAGATCATGCTACCTGTCAATGCAGATAGAACCATGGTTGTACTTTCCCAGGAATCAGCCCCACCACACATAACCCAGACTCACGCAGATTGAACCCCTACCCAGTTGGACAAAGAACCAGCTACACCCCTTCTAACCCCAACCCCAGCAGATAGTAACCCAGTTCCAGTTGACACAACACCGTCTCCACCATGGAGCACCGAAACATGAGCAGTTAGTTAGGCAACTGCAGTGCCCAAAGCACGAAGACCACCACTCCGAACCCCAAGTCAACGCTTAAAGCAGAAGAAGAATTGTTCTCAGATCAAGTTCCATAGATATGGTTCATACTCCTTTGCTCTTGCATCACTGTATTTATTCATACCAACTAATTTCATATTTGAAGGATGCAATTGAAACTCCGATGGCGCAACAGGTATGTTTTAAACCTGTTTGTTTAACATGTTTACGGTTGTAACTTGCTCGATGTTGATTTCAGTTTCAATTGAATAAAAAGTTATGTTCTCATGCCATGCACATTACAAGTGTTGTTATTCCTATGTAGTTTCCCACACTTATATTCTGTCTATGCTACTTTGTCTTAAACAAATATGATTTGAAATGTCTCTATCTTGATTTGGTAACATAAACTAGAATGATATGACCATACAGTGGCCATACTACATAGATATATGTTTGTTTCATGCTGTTATCCTGTCCACCTTACTACTGAACTGGTTTACCAAAATGAGTTTCCTATACAACATGGTAAACCTGTGATCTGTCTACTTGTTTCTCTTTTAGAATGCGGACAAAATATTGGAGAAGAGTAACCCATTATGCAATGGTAAATCAAGTAATGCAGATAAGGTTCAAGATAGTGAGACAACCCTGTTAGTCTCCAAGAAAGCTAATAAAAACTATATTGAAGACACTGAGACAACCCCAAAGTCCTTTCTTGATGTAGTGTTTGAGTTACTGGCCACTACTGCTGGCAGCAGCTCTTCGAAATCGCTGCCTGAATCAGTTCGGCTTCTTGAGTCTCAACTTCAACTTGAAAGACATCGATCAGATGTGCTACAACAGGAAGACGATGGACTGAGGAAGTCCCTACAGAATTCAGATGCATACTTTCTAGTGCAATAGCAAGCGCTGGAGGATTTAAGCACCAAACAAGAGAAAGCTAATAAGCTTGCTAAGCGTCTTGCCAGCATGGTGGATACCCAGGATATTGTTTCTTGAGCTGTTGTGAAGTGGTTTTAGTGCTGGACTTGTTTTGCTGTGGTGTTTATTTGCACTGGTCGCCAACTTTGACAACCAGTGTATGTAATATGCTGCTTTGTTCCCCATATTTGCACTGGTGACGAACTTTGATGCCCATTGGATGTAATATGTGTAATAGCCGTGATAGCCTGGCGTAAATTGCTTGCTTATTTATTTCCTTGTTGTCTTGTTTATTTGTTTGCTTGTAGTTAGTGCAGTTCTTTTTCCACGGTTTGCTAGTGGCCGCAATAACCTATTTTTTAAAACTAGGCCACAATAACCATGGGCTACATTTTTACTCTAGTGATCATGGGCCTCCTATGGGCCGTAGAAACAATGGGCCTTCTACGGGCCGTAGAAACAATGGGCCTTCTACGGGCCTTAGCATCAATGGGCGTTCTACGGGCCGTATGATCGACTGCCCAAACATTGTCCAATAACGGACCGCATTATGGGCCGTAAACGGGCTAGAGTTGGAATCGTCCATTCATGGGCTGACCATGACGGGTCGTCGTTCATCGGCCGTATTTGATGAAGCTATAAAAATGGCCCAACGGATTAACGGGCCACAAACAGGCCGACTTTTAACCACGGGTTAAATTTGGCCCACAACCGGAATAGGCCAGTAACAGACCGTAAGTAATCGAATGTTGCAAATCAGCCCAAGAATAAATGGGCCCTGAGAAGGCCGAAAGATAACATAGGCTGGAGACGGCCCAATGGAATAATGGGCCGTTAATGGCTATAAAGCAATACACTGTTCATTACGGACCCGTTTCCCCACAAGTCGTTAATGGACCAAGAGATACAAAGGGCCTTATGTGGCCCGAAAGACATCATGGGCCATACATGGGCCGGAAGTTACAACGGACCGAATCATATTGGACGTCCCAGATGACACTACTGGGCCTAATTCGAATAGGCCATAATGGGTCGTGAGTTAGCAGGCTATAAATGGGCTATATGGGAACAGGCCACTAGCAGGCTTTAAGTGGGCCAGATGTTACCTTTTGACCAGGTCAAACAGGCCGGCCTTTTGACTAGAATGGGCCACTGTTGGGCCGAGCCATGTGTCGACGCAGCAAAGGCGTGTCACGTCCACTCGCTGGATGACAACTGTCCCAATGCTGGGCCGACACGTGGATCCATCGGCGGATGAGAATTTTACATGTGGAAAATCCCCATTGGTCCAGGCTATTAACGGGTTATCAGATCCAAACCGGAACCCGATAGCTTAACGACGACCCGTTACGGTGGGTGCCACATGTAGGTTACCCTTGATGAAAGAACTTCCATGACGCTCCATTTATTATCGTGGAAGTGGACACTTCCGTGATGATAATTTTGGTATTGTCATGGAACACTTCTACGGCAGCGCATGTATGACTATATTGATTTTATAATAAAATTGTCATGGATGTACATGCATGATAGAAAACGTGACCTACTGTGACAAACATGTATCATCACGGAAGTGTATTCTTTTTGTAGTGGATCGAGATAGCTCTCCGATCAATAATCAATAGCGGGATCTGGATGACCATAATGACTCCCATATATTCAACAAAGATCTTTATCGGTTTGAACCACAATGTTGAGGATTGAAACAATCCCATATTCCATTACCTTTGTCTCGCGATATTTTACTTGCCCGAGATTCGATCGTCGGTATCACCATACCTAGTTCAATCTCATTACCAACAAGTTGTCTTTACTCATTCCGTAATACAGTATCCTCGTGACTAAACACATTAGTCACATGCTTGCAAGCTACTTAGGATGTTGTATTACCGGGAGGGCCTAGAGATATCTCTCTGTCACATGGAGTGAGAAATCCAAGTCTTGATCCATGCAACCCAACTAGTACCTTCCGACATATCTGAAGAGCACCTTTACGATCACCGATTTACAAAGTGACGGTTGGTACCTACAAAGGATTCTTCTGGTATTAGGGAGTGGCCTGATCTCATGGTCTGAGGAATAGATACTTGACATTAATAAAGCTATAGTTATTGGAGCTTAGTGACATGATTAGACGCTAAGCTTATGATTGTGTCTATCCATCATATCATTCTCCTAATGATATGATTTCATTATTAAATGACAACTCATGTCTATGGTTAGAAAATCTTAACCATCTTTAATCAACGAGGTAGTGAAGTAGAGGCTCACTAGGGAGACAGTGTTTGTTTATGTATCCACATGTTTTTGAGTTTCCGGTTAATACAATTATAGCATGGAGAATAAACACTTATCAAGAACAAGGATGTATGATAATAACAATTTTATTATTGCCTCTAGGGTATATTCCTAAAACCAATTGCGTTTCCTCACCTAGGATTTCTTTGTCAAATCTGTGCGAGGGTAGCTACACTTGTCACAATTCAGTCGGAGTAGCCAATCACAAATGGTTGGTGGTAGGGAGACTTTTATAGCTGGTGAACACACCCACTGGGGCCAATGTGATTGTTGGAAGGGAAACCCTTATCTTGCAACGGACATGTGGCAACATTTAGATTTTCAAACACAAACGCAATGGAACTATTAGGGCAACACGTTTTCCAACTGCCTAGTGAGCAATTTAACTTAGCTATCTAGGAGAATTAACTTCGGCACGAGAGCTAAATGGCTCGGTTGGGCTGAGATTTCCAAGTCTTCACACACTGAAGAAATATGTTCAATTGAGCAAACATACCTTGAATCCTGCTTCATCTAGACCCCCTTATAGTGTACCTTATGACTAAAATGAAAAAGTAATGGAATTAGTAAACAAAATTCTACACAACAGTCTCCAGTTCTTGAATAGACATTCTGAAGACATCAATATTGTCAAAATATTTTTAGAGGCGATCACCCACTGGTTAAACCAAAGCTCATGTAGTTTCACATGTGTATAGTGTAACACCCTCGATGCGGCTATATCTCCCACGTGTCAAAGCACGACTTAGAGGCATAACCGCATTGAAAGCAATGTCGCAAGTGAAGTAATCTTCACACAACCCATGTAATACAATAGGGGAAAGGATACATAGTTGGCTTACAATCGCCACTTCACATAATTACATGAATAAAGCATTACAACAACCAAATACAAACAAGGTCCGACTACAGAGCCAAAATAAAAGAGGAACCCCAAATGCGACAAGGTCCCCGATCGACCCCAACTGGGCTCCACTGCTGATCAACTAGAACGAAACAACACAAAGGACAAGATCTTCATCGAGCTCCTCCTGAGCTTGGTTGCGTCATCTGCACGGACTCATCGGCACCTGCAAGCTGGTTTTGGAAGTATCTGTGAGTCACGGGGACTCAGCAATCTCGCACCCTCGCGATCAAGACTATTTAAGCTTATGGGTAAGGTAAAGGTATGAGGTGGAGCTGCAGCAAGCGACTAGCATATATGGTGGCTAACATACGTAAATGAGAGCGAGAAGAGAAGGCAAAGCGTGATCGAGAAACTATTATCAAGAAGTGATCTTGGAACAACCTACGTCAAGCATAACTCCAACACCATGTTCACTTCCTGGACTCCGCCGGAAAGAGACCATCACGGTTACACACGCGGATGATGCATTTTAATTAAGGTCAAACTTCAGGTTTTCTACAACCGGACGTTAACAAATTCCCATCTGCCCATAACTGCGGGCACGGCTTTCGAAAGTTCAAATCCCTGCAGGGGTGTCCCAACTTAGCCCATCACAAGCTCTCACGGTCAACGAAGGAATAGACCTTCTAGCGGGAAGACCCGATCAGACTCGGAATCTCGGTTACAAGACATTTTGACAGGGTAAAACTAAACCAGCAACACCGCCAGAATGTGCCGACAAATCCCGATAGGAGCTGCACATATCTCTTTCTCAGGGCACACTCAGTCTTAGGTACGGGTACGCCAGCCCAGAGTTGCCCCTGGTGGCCACCGGCAGCTGACAGGTGGACCAACACTCAGAGGAGCACTGGCCCGGGGGGGTGGGGGGGTTAAACTAATGATGACCCTTGGGCGCGCGACCCCGAAGGGAAAAGAAAAGGCTAGGTGGCGAATGGTAAAACCAATGTTGGGCATTGCTGGAAGAGTTTTACTCAAGGCGAACTGTCAAGGGGTTCCCAATATTACCCAACCGCGTAAGGAACGCAAAATCCGGGAACATAACACCGATATGACGGAAACTAGGGCGGCAAGAGTGGAACAAAACACCAGGCATAAGGCCGAGCCTTCCATCCTTTACCAAGTATATAGATGCATTAATTAGATAAGATATATAGTGATATCCCAACAAGTAAACATGTTCCAACAAGGAACAACATCTCCATGTTCCAAGAAGGAACAAACTTGAATCTTCACCTGCAACTAACAATGCTATAAGAGGGGCTGAGCAAAGCGGTAACATAGCCAAACAACGGTTTGCTAGGACAAGGTGGGTTAGAGGCTTGGTTCAACAATATGGGAGGCATGATAAGCAAGTGGTAGGTATCGCAGCATAGGCATAGCAAAAGAGCGAGCATCTAGCAAAGCAAAGATAGAAGTGATTTCGAGGGTATGATCACCTTTCCTGAGATCCCGTAAGGAAGAAGAACGAGTCCATGAAGAAGATAAACGGACGTTGTCGAACGGATCCTCACAAACACGACGTTATCGGAACCAATCCAGAGAAGCAACACCGGAAAGAAGCACACAACATAGTAAACAACCAACACATAACATGGCATGATGCGCAAACAGGTATGATGCGTGTCCGATTTAAATATGCATGGCATTGCAAAGTGCAACAAACAACACTACAAGTTAAGTGGAGCACAATATGCAACGGAGTTGTATATTGAAGAAAACACCACATGACTTATTTAGTTCTCTCTCGGTTATGTACCCAACAATATTAAATGTTCTTAAGCATGTCAAGAGGTGAAACATAAAGGGATTATCTATCTAAACAATTTAAATGGGGCCGTATATAGCAAACAACAAATCCGGTAAATCCCCATATGCATTAGTAATTTTATGTAACAACAATTTAAGCCATCTTAATGTTGTTAACATGATGCGGATGACATGCTCAAGTTTTATGCAATTTTAAGAAAAGTTGACAAGAGAATATTAAGAAGCATTTGGTCGCCATGGCGGAACAAAAGGGGTGTCACGGCAACTACAACGGAAATGGTGCCACGGCAACATTGCGGGTGATCCGACAACTCATTGAGATGTCGGTGCAAGAGAAAATGTGGATGAACGGATCATGCGGGGATGGTGGGGTGATCCCGGATACCGGTTTTCCCATGGGTCGATGGCATGGCAACCGAGGCGGAACGACTAACGTACACGGGCGAAAACAACAACTAAGCATGCAACTCATACACACATGCTTTCGTCCACGGGTCATCGTCTCGGCGGTTATACCTTCCAGGTGCATTCTCGGAGCAGTTCGGGTTCGCAGAGGAAGTAGAGGAAGTAGTCGTCCATGGCGACGGTAGTTGTACACGGGCCTTCAGCCACGGAAGTAGTCGTACAACGTTTTCGTAGAGGGACTTGACGAATCCGAGTAACTTGGGTTCGACGGTGGTCGTTCACATCCATAGTCGCACATGGTTCCGTAAATGTTCGGGGTCTCGGCGAGGAACTCGGCGTTTCGGTGCGATGTAGGGGTACAAGTCGAAGGTCGTCGTGGTACTTGGGTCTTGGCGGTTCGTCGTGTAGTCATACATGCATCGTAGAGGAACTTGGTCTTGCGAAGAGGTACTTGACGGCAGTGGTACTTGACGCGATTCAGGGGTCGTTCATGTCACCGTACTTGGGAAAATCCTCAGAGAAGGTGCTTGCCGGTCCGGGTAGGGTTCTTGGGTTCTTGGTGTCTCATCCTTGCTGATCCAAAACACACGCGAGACGGAAGGCCTCTGGTGGGCAGCAGCAAGGCAGGGACGGGAGGATCCGACCCAACACGACCGGATCTGGCGATCTCCGGTGACGAACGTAGCAGGGCGGCGACATGATGCTTGACAGCAAGGACTTGAAGCGAGGAGGAGGCCACGGCAAGATGTCGGCGACGTGGTGGAGCAAGGTAGGGGCTCCGGTCCACTTCTGTTGTTGACGCTGGCACCGTAGATGAGGCAGGGAGACGGCGCGACGCTCTTGGGGTCCCCTGCCCACGAGCACAGGGGTGCGCGGGGCTGGTCCTCGAGTAGAACGCCGGCGAGGAGGAAAGGCGCGAGGGAGATGACTGTAGATCGACGGAACTTGGCGCCTCGATGGAAAGCAACAATAGCGAGCGGCTCCAGGAGAGGGACTGCTCGGCAAAGATCATGGAGGCAGGGTCGGCCGGAGCTTCGAGCTCGGCGTCCATGGCAGGACGACGAGGAGGCCGGAAGAGGAGGGCCATGGAGGAGGCGTAGGAGTCTTGCCAGCGAGGAGAAGCAGAGGCTTCAAGGCGGCGGAGGTAGCCGACAGAGGGACTGGGCGTGGGGGTGTGTGGCCATGGGGATCGGGCTCCGTCTTCTGTGCGTGGTGACGGCCTGAGGGAGGAGACGAGGGAAAGAGGAGGGATCGAGAGCAGGCGCTCTGTCCCTGGCGGCACGAGAGGGACCGGGGGAAGGGAGCGAGATGGTGTAGGGCTAGGGTTAGCGAGGGGAGAGGCTGGGCCTTAGAGGCTGTGCTGGAAGAATGGGCCGACCGACGGCTGGTTGGGCCTAGGGATGGCCCTAGAGGCCGGCCTGCTGGTCTCTCTCCTCTCTCTCCTATTTGCTTTTCTTTTAAAAAAATAGAGAAATAAAGAGAAAGAAAAAGAGATAAAAGAAGGTTAGAGGAAGAATTTGGGCATGCGAATAATAATCCCGGACTCGCAAAAATGCGCATGTTCCAAGAAAAATGGAGTGGGCATTTTTGAAAGTTTTAAATTCAAACTCATTTGATTTAAAAACAAATGGTTTGAATAGGAAGTGAGGGTTAAGAAGGTCCAAAAATGTTCGGATTTTTGGAGGAGCCCCGGGAAAGCGATGAAAGAAATTATGGACAAAGTTTGGGGACCAAACTTGAAGCGAGAAAAGGCATGTGAGTATTTGCAAGTGTGTTATGGGTGATTCCAAAAGAATGGAAATATTTATAATAGCTCCATAAATATTAGGAGGAGAATGTTATAAAGAGAAGTCACCCTTCCCTCGATTTAAATGGATCGAAGATCCACACAAATTATTTAGTGGGTTTTAAGACGGGTTGCATATTGACATTATGACATGATGCAAGGCACATGATGCAAAGGGGAAAGCAACAAGCAAACAAAACACCTGACGAAACCCAGAATCCATGGATGGCATCTGAATCTCCGGTCTTGGGGCGTCACATATAGTCACGAACACATTAGTTAATTAATTGTCTTGTCATTAATAATCTAGAACCCATAAAGGGGACATTATGGGGCAGTTTGGTCCGTGTCCACAACATGTGATGCCTGGCCTCGGGTGCTCCCTGGAGTTGCCTGCTGCATGTTTGGTTCATGTCCTCGGAATGAGGGTGTAAGCCTGGCCTAGACGATGGGACGACAAGGTTATCCTGGTGGAGAATAGAGGCAACACAATTAAACTGGTCCAGGCTACCCATTTTGGATGCATGAACGTGCCTGATGGAGCTGTTTGGGAGTAATCACATATTTTAATCATGATGGTGCAGAGAACAATGTGAGTAAGCAGAAACTATGAGTGCTTAGCATCCACCAGGCCAGGCCTTGAACCAAACACTTCTTTCATGTTCTAGCCTGACCAGACAACCTTTTTTCACTTTCTTAGACCAGGCCAAGCAGCAAAATTTCTCTGGTATGCTACTCAGGACATGAACCAAACTGCACCTATATGCACTTCGAGGTGGTTGCGTTGGTGTTCAGGGATATAAAAATATAGGACATGACATGTACCTGCGCAAGGGGAAGCGAGGAAATTGGTTAGCTTCGTGCCTATTTTAGTTTGTTTTGGGATTTTGATGGGTTTGCTCTATAAACTCATGACTTCCAACACATAAATCCTCTTTTGTTTGAACATAGTACAATTGAAGTCGCTCACATATACAAGCATACACTCACCCCCTATGAATGCACCCACACACATCCTACCCATATGAGCATCTCCGATAAACTTAGCCGACATGTCATCTTGAAAATTGAAAAAGTTGCCACACACGCCTTTGTAGTCGATGGGAACCTGATGCGGAGCATCCTTCCATCATCCTCATGGACTCTACACCAACACATCAAGCACCATGTAGTCCTATGACAAGAGCTCGAGCACGCGCAATGGAAACCGTGGTGAATTCCTTCCTACTTGACATGCATATGGACACGAATAGGACTTGGTTGCTACCTCACCAAAATGCACTATGTATCATTAGGTACGAAGAGGAACATTCCCAAGCAGCTAAGGAGCATCACTAAGGAGTAGGAGAAGCACCCCAAGGACTTGAGGAAGAAGAAGGAAGCACAAAGGAGCAGGACAGGAAGTCCCAGGCGACCCAGTGCGCACGGGCCCTACTTACCCCGTGCGCACATGCCCTATAGGATGGCCGACTGAGTTCGGGTTTTGGGCCTCCACTTTGTCCACCTCACCCCAAGCCTATATATTCCGTACCTAGGGTTATGTTTAGGGTTAGAAAAGACATATGTGAGATATTTGAGAGCTTTGCTCCTTCTACCACTCCGTTGGAGATCAAAGCCTCTTAGGAGAGGATCCACTTGTGGATTTCAAGACCTCCTCTTGGAGAAGACTATCATCATCAAGACCTCATGTCTTAGGAGTGGGAAGAACTTTACCTAGTGCTTGTTTCCTTTGATTGTTCATGTACTCTTGTGGATCTATGTGTTTGCTATTCTAGCAGATGTGTGATTGGGTTTTATTGGAGTGAATTCCTTTTTGTGTTCTTGGTGTTCATCCCTCTTTCCCCTCCAAGTGTGAAAATATCCATCTTAGGGTTTCACCCTACAACATCTTGGTATCATGAGCAAGGTTGATTCACATCTTTGAGTCCCCACCCCCCCATTTGCTAGCTTGATTTTGTTGTTTTTCATCCTAATTTGAAAATCCCCACGAAAAATAGCCCCAGAAGTTTTCTTGCAATTTGTTTGATCTTGTAGATTTGGTTGATTTCATCCACGAATTTGGTGTTTGACAAGTGGATCTACCGCTTACCATCTTTCCTCACCCACCCAACCTTCGATTTTGGCCGGAAATTTGCGAAATACCCACGGATCAGAGGTGTTCTTGCGCTCCCAGAACACCCTGTCCGCACGGGCCATCGGGACCCCATGCACACAGGACCCCGTGCACACGGGCCTCACTTACCCCGTGCGCACGGACCACACAGGGCAGTTTAGCCATTTGCTCTTTTCCACCATTTTACCTTTCCACCACTACTTTGGACCTTCCGCAATATTTCTAGAGAGTGCTTGAGCTTTGTAGTTGCGGTTCTGTCATGTCCTGAAGTGTTTCGGCTACTTAGGCATGATTTTTCTTCATCATCACCGCCAATTTTCATCGGCTTGGACTCCACTTCGACATCAACCACTTCGTCTTCATACCAACCGTAAGCAAGGATGGTAACCTCGACAACACCATTGTCTTACCATTGCCATTACCTTGATATCCTCGAGCCTCTTTTGCGTTACATACCCATCGAGACTAGCAAGTTGACAATTGTCGGGCCACGCCTTAGTGCACCTTTAATGTTACGTCTCTGCCGTGCATATACTACTTGTTATCTCGCATTGTGGCTCGCATACAAGCATTGTGACATAGTAAAAAAGGCTTTTAAGAAAAAGAAAAAGAAGAGAAGCAAGAGCTTGTAAGCAATACATTGAGCCACTTTGCCTAGTTCATGATCTTGGTTCATACATACATAAGCATACTTGGATAGTAGACGACCCATTTCTCTCTGAGGTCGGTGCACTAGCATTTCTATCCCATTAGATCAATCAAGCTACTGTCTCTCTAGTATCCGTACAACAAGGGCATTTCCCATGGTTACACCTCTTAGAGATCACCCCTTGGTTATGCAGATCCCATCTACCTTCCGTGTGCGTGTTCCTAGTGATATCCTTGGGTTTGATCTATTTGTCTTACTTGCGGTTTGTGCGTCTGCTCAACTTTTCAACATCTTGACTAACATTTGCTTGAATTATTTGTGCCACTTCCTAACCGAGATCCTCCATAAGACTTTTACTTGTAGGTGTGATAAGAAAAAACCCGGTACCGACTCTACTATTATAGCATAACGTGGGATCGTACTTGATACATCCACAATCTTCAGGAAAGTTATGTTTGGTAGAGTTCTCTCATTTTCCTACTCACCGGCACATCTACATGATGGATAGGCCTACTTCTTCGACGAACCCTCTCTTCAAGGATAAGGATGACGAATGCGACTACGTCACCAAGAACCACTTCTTCATCGCACAACGAGCTCTACATCAAGAGGTTGATGCTTTGGGTGATCACATCGAGCAACTCAACACAGACTTACCGCAATCGGAAGCAAGACAACGAGACTATTTGGACGCCAAGATCTCCAAACAAATAGACGAATTCCATAATATGTTTGTGAGCCATGCGTCTTCATCAACCTCTTCACCAAGACAACATCACTCAAGTCTCCACTCGTCATCATATTCTTCTTCCGATGTGAGTCCTCCTCGAAGCGACGACACTCAAGACCACCAACCACAAGAAAATCCGTTCCATGGCAATGGCCTACAAGACCGAGTACAAGCACATGAGAAGGCGCGACGCTAAGAATGTGAAGCCGTGGATCAAGAACAACTACCACCACATCATCCACGTCAAGCATCTCAAGACGGCGATGCAATCCGGCAAGAGCAACAAAGTCGTGAAGCTCAAGCTCAAGCAGCTCAAGACACACTCCAAGAGTCCACTCGAGCCGTTGCCCAATGCAGCCTTCAAGTATATGAGCAAGAGGAAGCACTTCGTCAAGCACGAGAAGAAGAAGCCGACCGACGTGAAGAACAACAAGAAAGGAGAAACTGAGCACATATGCCTCGATCTCCTCTACTCCAAGAGCACAAGCATGACGAAGATCCCCCTCCACGTCAAGAGAAACACCAAGCGGAGCACCTGAAGAACCTCCCCCACGCCAAGAGCGACATCAACATCGTCACTATGATGAAGAACTACGCTACGACAAGCTCAAGTTCACCATGCCCAAGTTCTCCGAAAGCAATAATCCCGAGGAGTATCTCTCATGGGCTTTGAAAGTCGACAAGATATTCCGTCTTCACAACTATGACGAGGAAAAGCAGATCGCCATGGCCTCCCTTGAGTTTCAAGACTATGTCCACATTTTGTGGGAGCAAGTGATCGAGCGACGCCGTGAGAAGGACGAGCCACCAATCACCACTTGGACACAAATGAAGGATGTCATGCGAGCTTGCTTCGTGCCTACATACTGCACCCGAGATCTCTTAAAGAAATTACAACTGCTCAAGCAAGGCACGAAGATGGTGGAAGAATACTATCAAGAAATGAGATTGTCATGATACGAGCTAATATCAAAGAAGATGATGGGTAAACAATGGCATGCTTCCTAAACGGCCTCAACCACCCAATATGGAAGATTGTCGATTTCCGACCCTACTCCAGCCTTGTCGAGCTAGTTCATCAAGCGACCAAGGCCGAGCGACAAGTGCTAGAAGACCTCAAGTATGCCAAGTTCAATTACAAGAACTACGGCTCATACACTCAAGCTCCGTCAACTACGACACCTTCTACCTCGACTAGAGCATCACCAAATACCAGCAATAAGTCAAGTTCCAAGCAAGCGACACCTTCCTCGACATGACCTCCGGCAAGCCACTATAAGAATAGGACTCCTTCATCATTGGCACCACCGGATAATCCCGCCAAGACAAGTTCTATGAAGTGCTTTACATGTGGTGGCCATGGACACAAGTCTTTCCAATGCATCAAAAGCAAACCATGAACACCAACGATGATGGCACGTACGACTCCATGAGTGACGACGAGATCGAAACTTTCGAGAACGTCGCGATGCACCATAAAGTGAATGAAGAAGAAGATGCTCAAGTCTATTGCGACAATGATTCAAGTCCCGCTCTCATGGTCTCCAAGGTCTTGACACTTCAACACCAACAAGACGAAGACCAAAGGTGTCACATCTTTCATACCAAGGCCGGCATCAACGGATGTTCCGTGAAATTCATCATCAACGGAGGTGCCACAACTTGGCAAGTGAATAGCTATGTTCCAAGCTTCAATTGGTCAAGATGAAGCATCCACACCCCTACAAGGTCCAATGGCTTAGCGACTCCTGCACCATTCAAGTGGAGCACACTATAGCGGGAAACCACGGCCACCTATGGGACCAAGGGTCCCTTGCTGGTTCGGCAGGGGGATGGCACGTTGCACAAAGAGCAGAGGAGCGTGGAACATCATGACAGAGATCACATAGGTAGTCTTTACCCAGGTTCGGGCCACCATGAGGTGTAAAACCCTACTCCTGCTTTGGTGCATTGATGGTGGAAAAAATGGTCGTGATCGCAACACGCTTGCCCGGCAGGGTTGCCTCGGGGCGAAACGGCTACGCACGTATGAATATGTGTGGGGGTGGATTAGCCAACCCTTTCTACGGTTGCCTTGGGCCTCCTTTTATAGAAGAAGGGGTCACAACAGTGGCAAATCAGTCATTATGCACTGATTAGATAGCAAGCAATGCTATCATACTAACTCTGCAAGGCTGACAAGGCGCATTAATTACGCCGCTCTACGTCACATCATAGCTTGCCCGACAGGCTCTGCTGGGCTATTTTGCCAGCTTCGCGCCTGATCGCTCGACACGTCGTGGGACGAGTGTCGCTTGTAGGTATTTTCTATACAAAGTGGCTTCCATGTGGAAAATAGCAGCCACTTAGCCACTTTGGCGCTTGACACCACATTGATCGACGACGTGGGTCATGCTGAGGTGGTGCAGTGAGGTGGTTCTGCCTTCGCAAGCCCCAGCAGGCCTACCGGGACGACCCAAAGGCTTGCTTCCGGGGGTGGCCCCATTCTTTCCAGGCTGGCCTGCCCGGCAAGGGAAGTTTTTCCCTTGGTAGTATCTTGATTCTCTGGCTTACTCTTGGTCCTCTTGTGTTGCATGCTGGTCCCTTGAAGAACTGGTCTCTTGTGCTTCAGTCTGATCTGGGAGTTGTAATCTTGTTCTCGTGCATGTGGGCTTCATCATCCGTGCACGAGTCAGGGGAAAATGTATACCCCTATTTATTTTCCCCGACATAAGCCCCCGGGCCTGAGCCATATGTGTCGTGCGGCACGTTGGGTTAGTCCCCATGTTGGTTTGCCATGATGATCAGTCGATCCAACGTCCACTTCGCGCAATTACTGCGAGTTGTGGGGTCGTGGGACTGTTGCAGTTAAGGTAAAACGATAACTTTCTAAAGTGTCGCGCCCCCGCTCCACGCCTTTTCCTTAAGATTGGAAAACACGGAGCGACACGATACACTTGTCTCATGTCCCGCCCTTCCATCATCTCCCTCTGCAAGCCAAACAAATGCCCCTTCTTTCTCTCCCCCGTCCGCTGCCGCCGCCCTCACCGGATTCCTTCTCCCATTCGCACCGCCGTCTGCGAAAATGGGGAAGAAATCTGCAGTAAAAGGGAAGCAAACGGCCCCGGCGAAGGAGGTGTTTGCCGAGGGAAGCAAGAGGGAAACAGAGCTGGACAAGAAGCGGAGGGGAGACGTCGTCTTCTTCCCGTCAAATATGGACGACACGATTCTGCAAGCAAGGTACGTGTACCTATGGGGAAGCAAAGTCCCAAAGGGGTATGGCACTACCAATGTCCTGGCGGAGGGAGAGGAAGATCTGCCAAATTCTTACAAGTTCTTCTGCGCATACTTCATATGTGGCCTCTACTCCCCCTTCTCCGAGTTCTGTGAGGCGATGATGAAGATTTATGGATTCCACATCCTTGACTTCATGCCGAATGCAATGGCGACCATGGCCATTTTCGCCCATTTGTGCAAGCATTTCATCGAAGTCGCCCCCAATGTAGATCTGTTCAGGCATTACTTTGTCCCACGGGTGGAGAACAAAGCTCATCGCTCTTGGAACATCAGCTGGATGCCACGGATGGCAAGGAAGTCCTGAGATTATATCCTTGGTCAGCAGCGTGAGAGGTGGGATGAGAGGAGGGGTGACTGGTGTTGGATCCAGGATGAGGCAACCTCGGAATTCTACCATGTACGGACAGTGTGTGTTGAGCGCAGCAAGGAATGGAGCGCATTCGCCTCACCAATGAAAGGCTTTGTGATTTAGAGCATCCCATGGTCATCCCCATGGACCTACCATTCTCTCACCAAGTGCCTAGCGGACCCATGACACGAGCACGTACAAGAGCTCTCGAAACCGAGGTGAACTCAATCCTCTCCAAACTACCACTTTATATGCATGAGACTTGGCTACTACCTCAAGCGGAAACCCTATGTGTGATCAGGCACTTGGAGGAAAGCCACGGACAAGACGATGAGGACGCCAAGCTCAATAGACAAGTAGAAGGGCGGCTAGAAGCTCCCAGGCTCCGGATGACCGGCGAACCCCGGACGTCCGACGATCTCCAGGCACCAGACGTCCGACCTTCTCCAGACGACCGGCACACCCACACCCGAGCCGAAACTACGGATTTCCGAAGACCTCCATACGACCGACGCCCGACCCCGACCAGACGTCCGACCGAAGACCACCCGAGCTGAATCTACGGTGGTCCGATGAGCATCGGGCGTCCGGACCCTCGTGAGTCTCCGGACGACCGGTAACTCCTGAACGTCTGATGCCTGTGTGTTGTTTTTGTGTTGGGCCATAGCCCATGTACCCCTTCGCCCACCTAGACTATATATATACTCTTCTCCTACCTACGTGTTAGGGTTAGCATTGGTTTAGCTCATACTTGAGATAGAGCTTTGCTCGTCCACATCGGATCTACTCCACAAGAGAGACCGCGGCCCCTCTTCGGAGAGGATCCCTTTGGATTCAAGACCTCCTCATGGAGAAGACATCAACACCTCCTCACGGAGAAGATCATGCTACTTGTATCGTCCTTAGTTGACTGTGGATCGTGTGATCTCTTTTGTACTCGGGAATCTAGCATAAGTGTGACTATTTCTTGTTGGTTTAGGGTTTCTCTCGTGTTTCCCCTTGTGTTTCCCCTCGTGTTTCCCCACGTGTTCTTCGTTTTCATCGTAGGATCCGCTCCTTTCGTGAAAGATCGGCCCCTAGGGTTCCTACCCTACATCATCTTGGTATCTAGAGCCACGTCGATCACGATTTCGGAGCCTCCCCGTTGTATTTCTAGCCTTGTTTTTGTCGATTTTGTCCCTAATTCGAAAATTCCCCACAAAAATAGCCCAATTTTTTTTGTCATTTGTTGATGTGATGAAATTTTTCCTGGATTTGATCCGTGGATTTGCTTTACCTTGAATGGATCTAGCTTCCCCCCCTTGTCTCCACCCTTTCCATCCACACAATCGCCCGGATTTGACATTTTTCACCTCATCCACAACGTCCACGAGTTGTTTATCCCGTGCCCAAAAATCGCCTAGGCCCAAGACGTCCAACAGACTCCGGAGGTCCGACGACCGGACGACCGGCGTTCCCTGACGAAACTGAATATTTTTCAGTTTGGTCTCCACCACCGCCACACCTCCGCATACGCACTCCCACCACCTATACACCATCACCACTTCCGCATACCACCACCATTGCTTACCCGTTTCGCACTCCGACACATTTTTCCACTTCGAGCTTTGAGAATTTGAGTTGCGGTCCCGTGTCCTATTGTGTTTCGGCTATTTACGTACGGTTCAACATCAACATTACCGCCGCTCATCTTCGCCACTGACGCATCATCAACAACGACCACGTCGACTACATCTTGGTATTCGTGCCACCCATTTGATCACCGTCATCCATTCTTGCTTTCGGATGAGGAACCAAAGAAGCGGTAACATCATCTTCATATCGGATACATCATTCTTGCCATTACATTGATAGCCATCATAGCCTTACTCCTTTGCGTCGCTTACCCTTCGAGACTAGCCTTTGATTATTGCCGGCAACGTGACTTGACTTGTGCACATTAGTGATCATACTTCCCATAGCATACATACATCATTGGTGCATATCTTGGTATCATCTCTTGTGTCACAAGGTTGTCATCGCATACACAATTGCTTTCTTGGTTCGTGAAGTATTGCATGAGAAAAGAACTCAAACAACAAAGAGCCAAACAAGCTTTTAAGCAAAAGGGAAAGATAAGCAAAGAGCTTTTAAGCAAGAACCATAGAATCATACAACATTAAGATTGTCATACTAGATCATCTTGGATCATATCATCGGAACACCTTGCATAGAGCATACTTGGGATAGTAGTCATTGCATTTTTGCTTAGTAGGTTGTGCACAAATCTTTGTATCTGCCTATTGTGCAATCGTGCTAGCGTCTGTCTAGTGTTGTGCAACAAGAGCATTTTCGTGGATTCCACATTTTGTCTCATCCTTGGTTGCTTGACCCCACTTATCTATTTGCATGTGTGTTCCGCGTACCTTATATTGCTTCATCTACTTGTTGCATTGCAAACTTGTGAATCTTTTCCAACATTATTGAAGCTCACTAACAATTGCGTCAAATTTTGTGCCACCATCCTAACCAAGCTCCACCATAAGCTTTTACTTGTGTAGGTGTGAGAAACCGACAAGAATTGGTACCAATTCTGCTTTTTCCTCGTTCCACATTGGAGTGATCATTGATCCACCTTCAACTTCGGTCAAGGTACATTTGGTATACGTTCTTCTCTTTCTCCCACTCACATATTTCTCTTGGAATGATGGATAGGCCAAGTACTTCTACCAATCCACTCTTCATCGGGCCAGACGACGACATGAACTCCTTCGTCACAAAGAGCCACCTCTTTGGTGCACGACGTGCTTTGCATCAAGAGCAACAAGAAATGAGCGAACACATCGACAACCTCGCCACCGACTTGCAACTCTCCGAGCAACGTACAAGGGATTAATTGGACCACAAGCTCGACGATCACAAGAAAGAGAAAGACGCAAGAATGGACGAGATTTGTGCTTTGTTGCCCAACCGCTCTTCTTCCACTTCGTCCTCATCAAGATGGAGCCGCTCAAGTCGACACTCCGACTTCACGCTCTCCGACTCAAGTACACTGAGATCGAACACTCTTCGACATGCCGCGCACAACGATCATCAAGCAAGCCTCAATCCTCTATGCAATACCTACTCTCAAGAGCATCGAACTCGTCAAAACCAAGCTACCTTTGCGCAAGCACGAGAATGGCAACTACAATGCCAACATGAAGAGGAAAAGCGAGCGCGTCTTCACCAAGAAGCACAAGATGCTGAGGCACAACGTCAAAAGCAACAATTGTGAGATGCTCAAGCACTTGAGGCGCAACAAGCCCTCCGAGAATCATGTCGAGTCGTAGCCAACCGAGGCCGACAAGCTGGTGAACATGAAGAAGCACTTCGCGAAAAAGTTCATGAAGGAAGATATCAAGCTCACGTGCAACGTCAAGCTCGATAAGTCCCTCCACAAGCTCGCCAAGAACATCAAGTTCACCAAGAGCATCGTGACAATGGACATCCTCCACAACAAGATCACACCAGGTTGACAACCCTCTTCGCCAAGAGCAACATGAGTTTGACAATCCTCAACAACATGAGCGTCATTATCCCCGACCCCAACAGAATAAAGAGCAACGCTACGGCAAGTTAAAGTACACCATGACCAAGTTCAATGTAAGCAACGATCCCGAAGAGTACCTTTCATGGGCATTTAAGGTCGACAAAATATTCCACTTGCACAACTATGAAGAAGATAAGAAGATCACGATGGAATCCCTTGAGTTCCAAGACTATGTCCTCATTTGGTGGGAACAAGTCATCGAGCGCCATGAGGCAAGAGGTGAACCACCCATCACTACGTGGGCGCAAATGAAGGATCTCATGAGAGCACGCTTCGTGCCTACCTACTACAAGTATGACCTCTTCAAGAAACTCCAACTACTCAAGCAAGGAACCAATAGCGTTGAAGAGTACTACAAGGAAATGGAGATTTCCATGATATGAGCCAATATCACGGAAGATGATGAGCAAACTATGGCACGTTTCTTGAATGGACTCAACCAACCTATCAAGAAGATCGCCGACTTCCAACCATACTCGAACCTCATCACTGGTGCGCCATTACTAGCACGCCACTAGTAATTTTTACTAATGGCGCACCACTGGTGCGCCATTAGTATAGGCCACGGTGCGCCATTAGTATAGGCCACTTGTGCGCCATTAGTATTTTTGAATTTTGAAGGCGGGAAAATAGTAGTGGCACACCGTCTAACCCCCACCGTGCGTCATTGCTATTTTTTAATTTTGAATTTGGATCTGGATCGTCATTTTTTTGCCCATTTTTTGCTATTTTTTTTGCTCGTTTTTTGGCGCGATATTATTTCAAATTTTGTTCCTGTTTTTGGATCTTGTACGTTCTTTTGTCGTGTTCTTTTGCCGGAGAGGAGTTCGCCGGAGAGGAGGAGGAGGAGGTCACCGGAGAGGCGCTCGCCTACATCGCCGGAGAGGAGGAGGAGGTCGCCGGAGAGGAGTTCACCGAAGCATCGGAGAGGAGGAAGGAGAAACCATGAGGGAATGGGAGGAGAGGAGGGAGGAGGAGCTCACCGGAGAGGAGGGAGGAGAAAC
This sequence comes from Triticum urartu, assembly GCF_003073215.2. Taxonomy (NCBI): domain Eukaryota; kingdom Viridiplantae; phylum Streptophyta; class Magnoliopsida; order Poales; family Poaceae; genus Triticum; species Triticum urartu. Next base: position 317,762,317 of record NC_053023.1, on the reverse strand, counting down.
CGTGAGGGGAGGGGAGGGGAGGAGAGGATGGAGGAGGAGGTCGCCGGAGAGGAGGAGGTCGCCGGAGAGGAGGAGGAGGTCGCTGGAGAGGAGGAGGGTAGTATGGTGGAGAAGAGAAGGGAAGATGGAGTGGAGGAGATGGAGTGGAGGAGAGGAGGAGATGCAGTGGAGGAGAGGTGGAGTGGAGGAGGTGTGCCCAGCTATATATACGACATAGTAATGGCGCACCGTGGGCAGGTGCACCATTACTAACTTTTTTTTATTTTTTTGATTTATTTTGAATTTTGAAGGCGGGAAGATACTAATGGCGCACCATGGGCAGGTGCGCCATTAGTAACTTTATTTTTATTTTTTTGACTTATTTTGAATTTTGAAGGCGGGAAGATACTAATGGCGCACCATGGGCAGGTGCGCCATTAGTAACTTTCTTTTTATTTTTTTGACTTATTTTGAATTTTGAAGGCGGGAAGATACTAATGGCGCACCATGGGCAGGTGCGCCATTAGTAAGTTTGAATTTTTTTTACCTCTCCAGATCTTAAAAGCCTCGTATCTTTTTTTCTGTTAGGTTTTTGAGGATTTTGAAAATGTTTAACGGGGTTTCCCCGTTAAATTCGGATGTAACTTTTCGAGTAGATGATTTTTCATATAAAAAACTTTTTCATCCGAGTTCGTACGCAAAAGTTATGCCCATTTTTACAAATTCTCGAGAGATTTTGCAAAAAAGTCGAAAATTCATGTTTGTAAATTTTGCTAACAACTAGACCACATATCACATGGGAATCTTATTTTCTTTTATTTTTTTGACATTTCTATCATTTTCTTTTATTTTTTTTGAAACTGAAAAGGCGGTCCACCGGGGGGGGGGGGGGGGGGGTGTGCATTCGGGCGAATGTTTGGGCCAAGTTACTAATGGCGCACCGTGGCATGGTGCGCCATTATTAGTTCAACTAGTAATGGCGCACCACTCCCACGGTGCACCATTAGTAGTTTTGAAAAAAAATTAAATTTTTTTTACTAATGGCGCACCACTCCCATGATGCGCCATTAGTAGTTTTGAAAAAATTAAAAAAAATTACTAATGGCGCACCGTGGACGTGGTGCGCCATTAGTATTTGCACACTAATGGCGCACCAACACATGGTGCGCCATTAGTATATAGTAATGGCGCACCACATGTCTGGTGCGCCATTAGTGTTAATTCCATCTATCACTACTAGGAAAAGGCCTACTAATGGTGCACCTAATTTGGCCATTAATGGCGCATTAGTGATGCGCCATTAGTAGCACGCCATTAGTATATTTTACTAATGGCGCACCATGGGTGCGCCATTAGTATCTGGTATACTAATGGCGCACCTCAGATGCGCCATTAGTATATACAACAGTGCGCCATTAGTATGCCTCCCAGGGGGCCATGTATACCCAGGTGCTTTGGCATACTAATGGCGCATGACAACGAGATGCGCCATTAGTAAGTTCGGCATACTAATGGCGCACTGTCTAATGATGCGCCATTAGTATCCTTTGGCATACTAATGGCGCACTATGGTGTGATGCGCCATTAGTACGAATATTAGGTTTTTTTTTATTTTTTTATTTTCTGTTTTTTGCACAGGTTACAAAATGTATAATTGGACAAAATATAAACAGCACACATCAATAGCAGATTCATCGAATACAATAGAAGATTAGTCTCTGAATACAATTCATCATTTTACTCTCCGAATACAATTCATCATATTAGTCTCCGAATTGAAAAGACCGAACAAAGATAGAACATTATATTAAAAGTCTCGAGACCGCGAGTTTGTCTTCACATTACAAGTCGATATCGATCATCTAAACTACCATCACATAGAAGAGAGCTGCGGTCATCACGATGAGCATCATCACGATGAAACTCGTCTTCATCCGGTTCCTCCAACGCTCCCTCCCCTCTCCCTCTAGATAGCGGGTGTATCTAGATTCGGCCTCGGCCCTAGTGGCGTACCCTTTGTAACTGTTACCGCTGAATCGGTGAACCTGTCTCCGACACTCCTCCCAGTCGTCGTAGACTCCGGGAACCTTACCCTTGTACACGACATACCACGGCATCGCTATGCAGTAGCCAAACGAAACGTTAGTACCAATTCACAGACAATACATAAGCAATATATAAGTATGCAACAAAACGATCGAAAGAGAAAAGCAAGACATTAATAGCATCAATTACATCTTAAGTTGAACGACTCTCGAAACCAAAGAGACATACTACAAGTTCATTAAAGTTTAATTACAACATGAGCCAATCGATGTTGCAGAACTAGACACAGCATCACTGCTTTCAACTCGACTCAAGGGACCGGAGCGTGGATGAAGCCGCCGTCCATCGTGGGAGTCATGAAAGAACGGGCGTTGTCAGCCTGCATTTGTAGGATTGTGTCGATGTCACTGTTGGACGGTTGATTTCTGACGTAGAACTGCCCCGAGGTACGAAGGACATCTTGATGGATGATTTCCGCAAACTCCGACTGGATGCGAAAGAATTCTTGTCTGATGTCCGCGTCCTGGATTGCCAACATGCTCGCGGCCAAATCTTTGAGTCTACTCGGTAGCAGAAGGTGATGATGGTCCCGTACGATCGCCCGCATGTGATGGATGGCGTAGTAGGCACCCTTCTGACCGCCAGGCGGCTGCTTGACGCAGCAGAATGTCGTATTGTGGGAGAACACGTGCTTGCCGTACTTACGAATAGGCCTGGTGAAGGTGCCTCCAGATTTGACCTAGCCGGGGAGAACATCATCAAGAACCTTCTTAACATTTGTGTAGTCTACGTTCGACTGACGGTCTGGGTCGAAATACGTGGCCATGGAATATTTGGGGCTTAGGAGGATGAGCGTGCAATGTGTGTCACTACAGAAAACACGGAATGTTAAAAGAAAAACGATCAAAATCTAAGAATTCATATGTTACGGGGCGGTTGAGGGGAGGACTTACTTGGGAAAGTAAGGCACGAGGAAGTTATCCTTATCTTGGTTTGCCAGAATGACGCCTTCGAGGTAAGAACTCGCGATCTCCGGTCCCCAGCGCTGCCCAAGATCTTGGCACGCATGTAGAAGGGGTCGACTATCACGATGTCCGGGGTCTTGTCGCGAATGATCCGCATCTCCATACTCAGCGAAAATAGCCGAACGAAGGTGTAGTGCAGCGGATGAAGGTTCAACAAAGCGTGGATGTCATCAAACCGCAGGACGATCGTACCCCTGATGGAGTTATCCACAAAGCCCTTGCCCTCTGGCACCTTGGCCGCAAAAATCGGGTATGCCACATCCTTCTCTCCGAGACGCCGCTTCTCCAAAGAAAGAACACTGTCATGCAGACTCCGCATAGCACCGGTTGCAGCATCGAGCATATTTCTCGGTAGGATCGGCCTACCCGCCACATGCACCCTCCTCGAGATATCCTCAGGTGAAGGTGGCCCGTCCTGAGCACGGATCTTAGTCGGTGCCGGCTGGCCCTCACCCTTGTTAGTCTTTCTTTTGCGTGCCTTCTTCTTCTCCTGTAATGGGACCGAGTTCTGCTCACAGACCGCCTTCTTGAGTGTGTTGGGGCTGATCATATTTCGCACCTCGCCTATCTGAGGCTCGGTGAAGTCGGCAGCTGGAGGCGTGTCCTGTTTCAACTTGGCTTCTCCGCGGTACCAGCTAGATCGCGCACGTCTTTTGTTGGGTTGGGTTCTTGAGAAGGAGACCCCATGAAGTCGCCACCGTACCCATGATCGGCAAAGTACTGATCGACGTTGGCAAATGTATCGTCGTCGTCGTCGTTTTGATCCTGTGCCATATGCATGTTTGGATCCAGTGGCATAGGGATGTCCGGCACCGTTGCGGCGGTCTTGCCATGGGGCCGACTTGGCGGCGGCACGACTGGCGGTGTTGTCTTTGGGGTGGTGTCCCCCGCCCCCAAACGAATCCGGCTCTTCGGCCAAAGCAGGGGCCAGCTCAGGCAAGCGCTGAGGGTCATCACGTCATCATCGTCGGCCCCGACGGGTCGAATCGGAGGTAACAACTCGTCGCAGCCTGGCAGCACCCGAACCAGTTGAACCCTAAACAAGTTGGGTGGCATCTGGGTACCGTGGAACAAGGGGTTGCCCGGTTGAACGATTTTTCCCTTGGCGACATCGACCAACTCGTTGTTCACGAAGTGCAGGAGAGTGCACGGAACGTCGGCGGCGCCCTGCGAAAACATGTAGGGCGTCAGGGATGCCCAGTCAAAGGCAAGGAGATGAAGTCCTCGGCCGAGAGAGGCTTAATAAGTTACCGTGATGATGGTGTCGAGCTCGGCTAATGTTGAGGCACCGCCAACGGCGGGCGTGCAGTTGACGGAGGGGCCGCTTGCTACAGAGGTGCCGGCCGGCGTACACCCGGGTGCATTAAGCTCCCGTGCCGCCTCCGCCGGAGACACCAATGCCGCCTCCGCCGGAGACACCAATGGCCCCGCCATTGCGTTCTGCGAGTTGCTGTCCGTGAAGCTAGGAATCGGGGGCGGCCCCTGTTGGCCGCCCGCAATCCACGCACTAATCCCCTGGATCAAGGTAGGCACAATGGCGGTGATCGTCGCTCCGAGTTGTTGTTGCACTTGCTCTTGGACAATCTCCAGAATCCGCGCCACCTATGCCCTGAGTTCTTGAACCTCGCGCACCTGGCTTTCTGAGCTGGTCTTTTTCTCCTTTCGCCCACCAGTGTTATAGTATGACGACCATTTTGTCGACAAGCCTTTGCCGGCCACACGACCAGCTGACGTCGGCTTACTGAGCTTATCCTTGTTCTTCATTACATTCAACGCCCTATTTAGAGTGGTGTCCCAAGGGTTGCTCTTAGTCGACCCCGCGCTACTGCTTTCAGTCGCCTGCGGAAGGAATGTGAACCATTTAGAAATTTGGCTTCATTAATTAGAATGCAACCATATGGAGCTAATTACGCGGGGGTGTATTCCTTACCAGAACAAGCTCAAGCGCCCTGGTCTTCGGATCCGTGCTAAGCTCCTTTGTTTTCGGGTCCTTCTTGTACCGGGCCCTGACAAAGTTCCTGGTCTGCTTGTCACCGTATTTATCGAAGAGGGGCGGTAGGCCTTGCTCGGCACGGTCCGCCTCCTCCTTGTCCTATATAGGCTCCGCCACTCTGTAACCGCCGGGACCGAGTGTGTGTTCCCCTAAGTTCATCTCCCGCATTTCTTTCCCCCACCTACTTGATTCGGAGCTTGCGGTGCTTGAGCAATTGATCTTGAAGTCGTTGTAGTCATCTTCGGTGATCGAAGGATTTTTCTCCTTGATCTTCTCATAACTCTCACCTTTCTCGATCATTCTCTTCACATTGCTTTTCCAAGTAGACAGGGCCGTGCTCATCTTCGTGAGGGCAGCATTGTTCACTTTATTCCCTTTGAGGCTTGTGTTTTCAAATTCAGCAGGGAACTTGTATCGTTCGTGCAGCTTCGTGAAGAGGAGGTTGCGCAAATTCCCTCGGTCAGGATGCCTGAGGTTCTCGGTGTTGATCGAGACGGTGCTCCGGAGAATGCACCCGAGCTGAAGCGAGTACCCCTTGACTATTCATTCGGGCGCCGTTGGATTCCCGTTGGAGTCCACTTCAGTAACTTCCTCCTTGAGGGTGCGGAGCACGGTCGGGCGCCGGTCCTTCCGTTGCCTCATCGGTTGGCTGCCATCTGTGTGTGCACCGCCATCATCAGTGGTGGCATCCTCGGCAGCACCATCAGTGGTGGCATCCTCGGCAGCACCATCAGTGGTGGCATCAGTGCGGTCATCCTCGGCGGTACCATCAGTGGTCTCAGGATCGGTGGGGAAGGCGGCGTCCTCATACAAGTGAGGTTGTTCCTCCATCTCCTGGGACAGCTCCCAGAATTTCTTGCCGCCCGAACCCCCGGCCTCATCGTTGTTGGCCATGTTTATCTATAAATAGGAACAAAGTTTGGTCAAAAAGTTGGTTATTGTCAAGGAACAAGATCTCTAAGTTGACCAAATAACCTAATTCTCGAGGAATGTCGCCAAAAAGTTGGTTATTGTCAAGGAACAATTGAGAGATGTTTGTGATATTGCCTAGGTGTTTTGGGATAGAACCTGTTAGTGTGTTGTTGCTAAGGTCCAAGTCCACATTCTCAGGGTAACCTAGTTCTTGAGGGGTGTGTCTAGAAAGTTGGTTGCTGCAAAGATACAAGGTTGTGAGTTTGGTCAAATTGCCTATGATGTTTGTGATATTGCCTTGGATCTTGAAGGCACTGTTGCATGATGCAGTGGTACAGCCAGCATGGGACCTCATCTTTGCAGGCTAATTTTCTAGATTGTAACACTGGAATTTGTGCACAAGCTAAGCTAGCTAAGACAGTAGCTTCCTTGCAACCCACAAAAGACAAAGGAAAAGGGGTGAAAAGGGGGAGATGGTCAGCTTTGATGAGCAGGCAACATCTTCCTAACCCCCTTCTTCCTGTCTCCTCTCACTATCTCTCTCACACACATGGCAAGCAAGGGTGTCTGAGTGTGTGAAGAAAATACTAAACTAATCCAACCACTAAAGCAAATTAATTTTTATTTCGGTTGAGAATCGGGCACCTTCTAGGTCAAGAAAATTGGGCATGACCTTTGCTAATTTTCTTGACCTTGGAGTGCCCCATTTCTCAACCGAAACGGAAATTAATCAACGTTTCAGGAGAAAGGGGTCATTTTAGAAGATCACAAGTAGCAGCAGCATCACTTGACAAAATCACAACTAGCAGCAGCAACTCACAGATAGCAGCAGCAGCATCACTTGACAAGTAGTACAGCAGCAGCAGCATGCATGCACTGGTCCATGGCACAAAGTCCATGACCCAGAACAGAGCACTTTACTAAAAATGAAGAAGAAAAAAGGCATGCATGCACTGGTTGTAGCAAATCATCACTTCTGAATCAAAACAACAATTAGGACAGGGAAATTATGACACACTTCTGAAGAAAAAATGATTTGTGTAATCTGGTTGGTACTCTTACAGTTGCATAAATTGAAAAAAAATTGATCTGTGTGATCTGGGTTACAGTATCAGCAACCTTGCATTTAATTTTATACAAAGGAGCTCACAAAGGCCATGTCATGCTTGGCAATATTTGTTTACTGAAACTAAATGAACATTTTACTGGTAGTGTACTGATAGTGTAATCTAGCTATTGTACTGATATTTCTGTTTCTTTGAACATTTTACTGTCAATAAAAATGATGTACTGCTGCTTTCAGTTAATTCAAATTAGCTAAAACCTTTTACTGTCAAATAGTTCTATTGTTTACTCTATGAAATAAACTACTCCTCCTCTCTTCTCTTCTTCAGTTAATTAGGAATAGTTTTAGAGGTAACTAACTGAAACTATTTATCATGTTGACAACAGTAGCATGTGGACCTATCATGGTGATTTCATATAAAAATAGAGAAGTACTCCTGTTCATTTGGAGAACTCATACAACAGTTGTTATGCATCAAACTTGGGATCAACAGTAGCATGTGACAAACAAATTATACATCAGGAATAAAGCATCAACTTTGTCAAGCGTATGAAATTGCTTAGGTTCAACAGAAAACAAAAATGCCCTGTCAATTTTCAATGCCCTGTTTAATTGACCAAACAAGTGTTTTTATAGGCATAATACAGCAGCACAGCCCCATAATGATACCACGGGCCCCCTGTCTCATTGTAAATAGACAACTAGTACTGTCCATCATGTATTATCTAATACTGTATATTCTTGCTAGGAGGAAGACCAACTTTCTGGGTAACTAGTGTATAAACTAAACAGTATAGTCAATATCAGCCTGACAAAACAGAACTGAAAGCATTCTGAGGTTGAACAGAAACCTAATCAGGCAGTTTTACTAGACAAAGATGGCAGCAAACAAAATAACAGGCCAACCAATGAAACCTAAAGAAGAATGATCCAATTGACATCAAAGTACGCGTTGACACCCACATTCCACAAGAAAATTGACAGCCTGACCAATGAAACCTAAAGAAGCATGATCCAATTGACAGCAAGTATACATCAACACACCTAGCATCACCATCTAGTCATAAAGCGCGTCCAGTTCATAATTACACCTAGTCAAGAGTCAAGACAAGCTTAACTTTCAGGAAAGTTGATGCACATTTCCACGAAAGCCCACCAAACAAATTGCATCAGTTTCATAATTTGTAACGCAAAGGTGCAATGGATCCAAATAAACTTGCATGTGAGAAACCTAAACAAGCCATATCCAAATGACAACGGGAAGGCATCAATGCAAATTAAGGTTCGCATCAGAAACATGAAAAAATAGCTGTGCAGGGGTTCTATGGATCCAAAAAAACTTGCATATCAGAATCCTACAGTAACAGTCAACACATATCTAGTCAATACGTATGTGGATACCACCGTCGATCTACTAGCCATGCAAAGTTCCAGGGGTCAAGATATGCTATCACATTCAGAAACACAGGAAACCTAAAGATGGTCCAACTGACAAGGGGTGCCCATCAATGGGCATGCAGGCTCACTCGAACCTTCCAGGAAGGTTATGACAATAATATAAATCCCAACCTAAGTTAGTCCTGAAAAGTTCTAATGGATCGAAATAAACATGTGCAATTCAGAGAACTACAGAAAACAGTCAACACCACCAAACAGTAGGAATGCAGATATCACCAACGGCCAGCATGACTAGAGTCCTACTAATCTAGATATGCTTGCACATCAGAAACATTCAGAAATCAAAATTTAACAGAAGTGACATGTTGCTGTGCAGAATTAGTCATGCATAGGTGTTTCACATACAGAGGGGAGTTCTTGATTAGTTAAGAAAAGCTCAAATTTCAAGAAAGTTAATCCATATTTCCAGAAAGTAAATTCAGATGCAATTTGAAGCATATCCAACCTAGGGTTAGGATGTATAGAAGCAAGCAGCCGAGGGGGGAGGGGGCAGCTCACCTGGCTTGGCGTCGAGGGAGAGGAGGAGCCGCTCTGCTTGCTTGGCATCGAAGGGGAGGAGGAGCCGCTCTGCTTGCCTGGCGTCGAGGGGGAGGAGAAGCCCCTCTGCTTGCGTCGAGGCAGTGGTTGGAGACGTCGGGCGTCGAGGCGCAGGGGCGCAGGGGCAAGGGGCGGCGTCGGGGCAAGGGGCGGCGTCGCGGCGTCGGGGCGGCGTCGAGGCGGCGGGGCAGCGGCGTCGAGGCGGCGGGGCAGCGGCGTCGGGGCGGCGTCGAGGCGGCGGGGCAGCGGCGTCGGGAGAGGAGAGGGGAAGGGGATCGAGGGAGAGAGAGGGGATCGATAGGTTTGGGCCGGGAGGAAGTATGGATGGGCGGGGGCGGCACAATACTAATGGCGCACCACCCCTCGGTGCACCATAAGTACATCCATGCTAATGGCGCACCTCACCCTGGTGCGCCATTAGTATTTTGCTCGAGCCAACAGGTTATCTACCACCTGAGCTGATCCACATCAAGTCCCCTCTACTAGCTCAACTGGTTAGCAGCCAGTTCTCACACCAGGAGGTCCTGGGTTCGATTCCTAGGCTTCACAAAACTTTTTTATGCATTTAAAATGTTGTTTCATACTTATTTGTATTTAAATATGTTCAAACTTGTTTAAATCATATCAGTAATATTTTTTTTATAAGACAGTAATATTTTTTTAAAAAATATCATCAAACAGTAATGCTGGTGGAGCGGGGGAGGGTGCGGGGGGTCGGCGGCGGCGGTTGAGTAGGGGAGGGGTGCGGGGGGTCGGCGGCGGCGGTTGAGTAGGGGAATCGAGGGTGCGGGGGGTCGGCGGCGGCGGCCGGTGGACCGGGGGGTGCTCGGCGGCGAGGGGGACCGGATCTGGCGACAAATTTTTTTTATGCATTTAAAATGCTGTTTGATACTTATTTGTGTTTAAATATGTTCAAACTTGTTTAAATCATATCAGTAATATTTTTTTTAAGACAGTAATAATTTTTTAAATATCATCAAACAGTAATGCCGGTGGAGCGGGGGAGGGTGCGGGGGTGCGGGGGGTCGGCGGCGGCGGTTGAGTAGGGGAGGGGTGCGGGGGGTCGGCGGCGGCGGTTGAGTAGGGGAATCGAGGGTGCGGGGGGTCGGCGGCGGCGGCCGGTGGACCGGGGGGTGCTCGGCGGCGAGGGGGACCGGATCTGGCGAGGTGGGATAGCGATCGAGATGGAGGGGGATCGAGATCGAGTGTCCATGAAATTTAAAAATATTCATGATAGTTCAAAAAGTGCCCATGAAATACAATCGAGAAATGAAGGCTATGATTTAAATATCGATCTTAGCTAGCTATCTGTTCACAATCTTCTTGCCCTTCTTTTTCGCAAATGGAGTTCTTCTATGGAACGGACGTCCTTTAGGTAGGGTGCGGGGGGTCGGCGGCGGCGGTTGAGTAGGGGAATCGACGGTGCGGGGGGTTCAAACTTGTTTCATCATATGTTCAAACTTGTTTAAATATGTTCAAACTTGTTTAAATCATACAGTAATATTTTTTATAAGACAGTAATAATTTTTTTAAAAATATCATCAAACAGTAATGCCGGTGGAGCGGGGGAGGGTGCGCGGGGTGCGGGGGGTCGGCGGCGGCGGTTGAGTAGGGGAGGGGTGCGGGGGGTCGGCGGCGGCGGTTGAGTAGGGGAATCGAGGGTGCGGGGGGTCGGCGGCGGCGGCCGGTGGACCGGGGGGTGCTCGGGCGAGGGGGACCGGATCTGGCGACAAATTTTTTTTATGCATTTAAAATGCTGTTTGATACTTATTTGTGTTTAAATATGTTCAAACTTGTTTAAATCATAACAGTAATATTTTTTTAAGACAGTAATTTTTTTAAAAATATCATCAAACAGTAATGCCGGTGGAGCGGGGGAGGGTGCGCGGGGTGGGGGTCGGCGGCGGCGGTTGAGTAGGGGAGGGGTGCGGGGGGTCGGCGGCGGCGGTTGAGTATGGGAATCGAGGGTGCGGGGGGTCGGCGGCGGCGGCCGGTGGACCGGGGGGTGCTCGGCGGCGAGGGGGACCGGATCTGGCGAGGTGGGATAGCGATCAAGATGGAGGGGGATCGAGATCGAGTGTCCATGAAATTTAAAAATATTCATGATAGTTCAAAAAGTGCCCATGAAATACAATCGAGAAATGAAGGCTACGATTTAAATACAATCGATCTTAGCTAGCTATTTGTTCACAATCTTCTTGCCCTTCTTTTTCGCAAATGGAGTTCTTCTGTGGAACAGACGTCCTTTAGGTAGGGTGGTCATGCTTCTTCTTGTGGTGTATGCTGCTACTTCATCATCGTCGTCATGTTCGATCCTCGGGTCGCCGTACTTGTCGAAGTCTTGCTCATTGGCTACTCCATCCATTCCGATGATCTTCCTTTTGCCTCTCCTCACCACAATACTAATGGCGCACCACCCCTCGGTGCGCCATAAGTACAATTTTTTTATGCATTTAAAATGCTGTTTGATACTTATTTGTGTTTAAATATGTTCAAACTTGTTTAAATCATAACAGTAATATTTTTTTATAAGACAGTAATAATTTTTTAAAAAATATCATCAAACAGTAATGCCGGTGGAGCGGGGGAGGGTGCGCGGGGTGCGGGGGGTCGGCGGCGGCGGTTGAGTAGGGGAGGGGGGGGGTCGGCGGGCGGCGGTAGGGGGTGCGGGGGGTCGGCGGCGGTGAGTAGGGGAATCGAGGGTGGGGGGTCGGCGGCCGGTGGACCGGGGGGTGCTCGGCGGCGAGGGGGACCGGATCTGGCGAGGTGGGATAGCGATCGAGATGGAGGGGGATCGAGATCGAGTGTCCATGAAATTTAAAAATATTCATGATAGTTCAAAAAGTGCCCATGAAATACAATCGAGAAATGAAGGCTTACGATTTAAATACAATCGATCTTAGCTAGCTATCTGTTCACAATCTTCTTGCCCTTCTTTTTCGCAAATGGAGTTCTTCTGTGGAACGGACGTCCTTTAGGTAGGGTGGTCCTGCTTCTTCTTGTGGTGTATGCTGCTACTTCATCATCGTCGTCATGTTCGATCCTCGGGTCGCCGTACTTGTCGAAGTCTTGCTCATTGGCTACTCCATCCATTCCGATGATCTTCCTTTTGCCTCTCCTCACGACAACACACTGGGCTTTGACGGGTCGGTAATGAAGAAGCATTGGTCCACTTGGGAAGCCAGTACCCATGGCTCATTTTTCGCGGTGACGTTTGCGCCCGCGGTCTTGGATTTGGCTTCGGGTATAACCATGGTGGTGAAATACCGGTCTTCTTTTAGGACGCTCTTGGCCCATCTGACACGGAACATCGGGACCTTCTCTCCAGCGTAGCTCAGCTCCCAGATCTCCTCGATCCTTCCGTAGTATCTGTCCTTGTCGTTACCGGTGTAGGATTCCATCGTTACCCCGGAGTTCTGATAACCATCGCTCTTCATGTCCTTGGCCTCGGTGTAGAATGTGTAGCCGTTGATATCGTACGCCTCATAGGTCATCAGGTTGTGCTCGGCGCCCTGTGACAAGGCGAATATGAGTTGTTCTTCCGCGGAAGAATCCTCATGTAAAGGGTACGACAGAAGCTTCTGCTTGAACCAACGCGTGAAACATGAGTTGTGCTCTTTGAGTATATCTCCGTCCGTCCTCTGTTGGCCTCGGTCATTGTACGTCTTCTTATAAAGGTTTTGTGCTCTACCACCCAAGGATCGACCACGTCTATGTGTTGTAGCGCGACTAGGTTTGCTCTTTCAAAGTCGGCGAGTCGACCCTCGAAGTCGACATGCATTTCGCGACGACCCTCACGGTGACCCCATCCAGCGAGCCTGCCGAGGTGCCTGTTTGACGGGCAGACCAACGGGGTTCTCGATGCCTAGATAATTCGTGCAGTAGGAGATGCACTCTTCGGTCAGAAAGCCCCTGGCTATGCTTCCCTCTGGACGTGACATGTTGCGAACGTATCCTTTGATGACACCATTCATCCTTTCGAACGGCATCATGCTGTGCAGGAACGTCGGCCCGAGTTGGATGATATCGTCCACGATATGGACCAGCAGATGCACCATAACGTCGAAGAATGCGGGCGGGAAGTACATCTCAAGCTCGCATAGTATCACCACGATCTCTTCCTGTAGCCTTCTGAGTTGCCTCATGCCAACAGTCTTCCGAGAGATGACGTCGAAAAAGTTGCATAGGCCAAATAGGGTTTCACGGACGTGCGCGTCCATGATCCCACGGACTGCAACTGGAAGTATTTGCGTCATCAGCACGTGACAGTCGTGAGACTTCATCCTGCTGAACTTCAGCTTCGCTGGGTCTAGGTATCTGCTTATCTTCCCCGCGTAACCGTAAGGAAGTTTTACTCCTACGAGGCAGGTGAAAAACTGCTCGATCTCCTCCTGACTTAGAGTGAAGCACGCGGGAGGGTAGTCATTTCCGGTCTTCTTGGCCTTTTTGCCTTTGCGACGACTTTCCGTGTCCTGCTTCGCCTCATCATCATCATATATAGCGTGCAGCTCTTGCCTGATGCCCATTGATTTCAAGTCTGCCCTTGCTTTTGTCCCATCTTTGGTCCTCTCTGGCATGTTGAGCAGGGTACCAAGCAGACTCTCGCACACGTTCTTCGTGATATGCATGACATCAAGGCTGTGAGGCACACGGTGGATCTTCCAGTACGGCAAGTCCCAGAAAACAGACCTCGTTTTCCATACCTTCAGCAGCGGCTCTGGCGCCTTTCGCTTCTTTCCCGGCTCTGGCGCCTTTTGCTTCTTTCCTGGCAGTGGGCAGTCTTTCCAATTTTTCAACAGCTCGTCTATTTCCTCGCCGCTCCTCGTACGCGGGCGTCCTCGGGGTTCGGTTTCACCATCGAACAGATCCTTGCGTTTTCTCCACGGGTCATCGTCGCGAAGCCACCTTCGATGTCCCATGAACATGGTTTTCGAAGACCCGGGATCTCTATCTAGCTGGCGATACGTTGTGTCATCCATGCACCTGACGCATCCAGAAAATCCATGGACCACCTGCCCCGCGACATATCCGTAACCGAGATAGTCATGCACCGTCGTGAGCAGCGCGGCTCTCATAGGGAAATATTCTTTCTCTGCGGCGTCCCACGTATTGGCTGGCGTTTTCCACAGCGTGTCAAGCTCCTCTTTCAGCAGCCCCAGATACAGATTGATGTCGTTCCCTGGTTGTTTCGGTCCTTCAATTATCATACTCATGTGAATGTACTTCCTCTTCATGCACAACCAGGGGGGAAGGTTGTACATCCACACAAACATAGGCCAGGTGCTATGTGTGCTTCTCTGGCTGCCAAACGGATTGACTCCATCGGTGCTCGCGCCCAGCACGATGTTCCTTGGATCGTTCCCAAATTCTGGGTCTTCGAAGTTCAACGCTTGCCACTGGCTCACATCCTTAGGGTGACTCAGCATCTTGTCTTTTTTATCTATCTCTGGATCATTTGCGTCATCTTCTCGCTTCTTCTCCTCCCTATCTGCGTGCCAATGCAGGAGCTTTGCTACCTTAGGGTCCGCGAAATACCGCTGCAGACGAGGAGTGATGGGAAAGTACCACACCACTTTTCGAGGAGCTTTCTTCCTCTTCTTGTATCGAGTGACGCCGCACACCGGACATATGGTAGACTCCGTGTGCTCATCCCGATAAATGATGCAATTGTTCATGCACACATGGTATTTCACGTGCGGTAAATCCAAAGGACACACAATTTTCTTCGCCTCCTCCAAATTGGTCGGGCACTTGTTCCCCTTGGGAAGACGTTCATGCCAGAATGACATGTTCTCGTCGAAGCATGCGTCGGTCATTTTGTGTTTTACCTTCATCTCCAGAGCCATGAGCGTTACTTTCAGGCGGGTATCCTCGGGCCTGCATCCTTCAAACAATGGAGTAACCGTGTCTAACTCAAGTTGATCCATCTTGGCTTTCTCTCGGGCGGCAGCTCTTGCGTTATCCGTTTGCTTGAGAAGCAGCTCTTGAATATGAGGGTCCTGCACCCAGCCCATCGATGGTCCAGCGTCGTCTGCTCCGCCGGCATCATCATCTTCATGATCATGCCCGTCGACTGCTCCGGCATCTTCCTCATCATCATGTCCTGCATCTTCTACATGATGACTGTGTACAACATCACCGTCGTGATCTTCTCCTCGGGATTCTTTGTCTTCTCGCCCGCCCGAGCCGCGGTGGTTGTCTTGCTGCCCTTCCTCATTTCTTGCCCGGCCCCATGGACGACTTCGTAGTCATCTTCATCACCTTGCCACCGATAGCCATCCATGAAACCACGCAAGAGCAAGTGGTCCCGCACCTGCCCGGATTCCGGGTCCGCAATAAGGCTCTTCAGCTTGCATCTTCGACACGGACATCTTATCTCCGTTTCGTTCTTTTGAAGCATCTCGGCCTTCGCGGACCTCAAAAACCTATTCACGATGCCTTCGGTCATCATGCGGACCATGGTCGCCTGCGGGGTAGAGCAAAACGATATTTTAGAACCAAGAAAATATTTGGCATGACTTTCCCTAAAAATAGGACCAAAAAGAATGCTTAATGCCAAAATTCTCGCCGAAACAGAAATGAATCAACATTCCGGCAAAATATTGGCAACTATCGAATTTCAAATACCGGTACACCTCCAAACACAAACACATATGCAACACCACAAACATATGCAACACCACGAACATACATAGATCTAGCTAGGACATAAAAAGTGCATGTGCACATTGTTGTAGGGAGAACAACATAAATATAGCTTCCCCCCTTACTTACCTATCAAAACAAGGTAATTTAACCACTTAAATTGAATGAATCTATGGTGGAAATGAGGTGAAAAAGAGGAGGCACCCGAGACAAGGAGGAGGTGGAGAGAATGAAGTGGGGAGAAAGTGAGTGTGGGTAGGAGAGGCTGTCCAAAATATCTTGTTGCTGCCCACTTACTAATGGCGCACCAACTCTAAATGTGCCATTAGTAATCCAGGTTACTAATGGCGCACCTCCTGGTGGTGCGCCATTAGTAGTTTTGCAAAAAAAAATTCTAATGGCGCACTGTCCCACAGTGCGCCATTACTAGTTTAAACTAGTAATGGTGCATGGTGGAACCGTGCGCCATTAGTAGTTTTGCAAAAAAGGGAATAAAAAATATAATAAAAAACAACATTAGTGGCGCACTTTTCGGCTGGTGCGCCATTACTAGTTACAACTAGTAATGGCGCATTGTATCTGGATGCGCCATTAGTATGTTTGGACAGGCGCGCTAGTTAAAAAAAATTTGATACTAATGGCGCACCCTGGGCCAGGTGCGCCATTAGTAGTTTCAACTCTAATGGCGTATCAGTAGGTGGTGCGCCATTAGTATATACTAATGGCACACCGCTTGTTTGGTGCACCATTAGTATCAATCCCATCTATAGCCCTTTTTCTAGTAGTGTATAGCCCTTTTCCTAGTAGTGTCGAGCTCGTGCATCAAGCTACCAGAGAGGAACGCCAAGTGCAAGATGATTACAAGTATGCCAAGTTCTCATCCAAATCATACGGCTTCTCCAACACCCAAGCTTCACCGACTCCAACACCGCCTTCGTCAACAAAGCCTTCTACAAGAAACGTCGACATGTCGAGTTACAAGAAAGCTTCATCAACCCCAAGTCATCCTTCTACAATGAGCAACTTCAAGCCGAGAGCTTCATCATCATCTAACCCAACCGATGAATCCATCAAGACAAGTTCCTTCAAATGCTTCACATGTAGAGGCCGAGGCCACAAGTCCTTTGAGTGTACCAACAAGCGGACCATGATCCTCAACAATGATGGTACATACGACTCAATGAGCGAAGGAGAAATGGAAGCACTTGAGCAAGTCGCCATGCACAGGCAAGCGAACGATGAAGAGGAACAACTCTTTTGTGATGAAGATTCCAGTCCTGCCCTTGTTGTATCCAAGGTCTTGACTCTCCAACATCACCAAGAAGAAGACCAACGATGCCACATATTCCATACCAAGGCCGGCATCAATGGAAGATCCGTCAAGGTCATCATCGATGGAGGGAGTTGTCATAACTTAGCAAGTGAAGAACTTTGCTCCAAGCTCCAATTTCCCAAGATGAAGCACCCACATCCCTACAAAGTTCAATGGCTTAGCGACTCAAGCACTATCCAAGTTGAGCATCGAGTACAAGTCTCCTTCAAAATTGGCACCTACGAAGACACTTTGGAGTGCGATGTCGTTCCAATGACCGTTTGCCACCTTCTTCTTGGACGCCAATGGAAATTTGATAGAGGTGTCATCCACAACGGCCGAACGAACCACTACATCTTCAAGATGAAAGGAAAGGAGTACGTACTTCGCCCTGTGTCTCCAAGCCAAGTGATCGACGCTAAGCAAGCCACCCATCGTGTCGGGGTTGGGTGCGACATATGCCAAATGATGGCTTATCATGGTGGGAGCGAGTAGAACATCGCCAGTGCCCGGAAGCAGGATGAGGCGTAGACACGAACGTTGGCATACTTTACCCAAGTTCGGGGCTCTCCTAGGAGATAATACCCCTAGTCCTGCTCTGCGGGGTCTCCGCAAGATCACTAAGGCACTAGTGAGTACAATGGTGCTCCTCGAGCTGTATGCTAGAGGTAGGAGAAAGCAGGGCTAGTTCTCTCCTCTCTCTATGAGTGTGTCTAGATCTAACAGGTTGGGAACCCTTTGCATGCGTGCCTTGGGGGGATTATATAGGCCTACCCCCAGGGGTACAATGGTAATCCAGCCAGGTGTAGGACCCGACTGTCAGTGTCTTTGGTCGCCGGATTCTCCGCCGGCTGCTGGGGCCCGCCGCCTGGTCTGGTACGGGGCCGACGGGCCGCTCCCGCCGCTCGAGGGTTCTACTGGATGCTTGTTACTGTTGCCGTAATGCTAATGTCGCATGCTTGGTCGGGGAGTTGTGGCTAGAGTCCCGCCGTCTCGTGGGAGATCACTGTAGCCACTCCGTGTCTTATCTGGTTAATGGTGCATGGACTCCAAGGGAGGAGTGTGCCGTCTGCTAGAGGCCGGCCTCCCTCGGGTCCGACTGGTCAGACTCCGCCGTCTTCCAGGCTCTTGCTGCCTGGTAGGGCCCGCCGCATGCAGGCCGTACCTACAGGCCGTCGTGGGAGCAGGGCTCTGCCTGACAGGGGTGACGTCAAGGGTGGAGTGGCAACAGTGCCGCGTCGTGCGGAGATCTCCGCCTGTACGGGGCACTGTGGCCGCGCCATGCCCTGGATATGGGGATGATCGGCTACGCTATAGCCACATCCTGTCTTGTCTTCTTAATGTGGGTGCAGACTTTGTGGGCGTCGCGGGCCGCCTGCTAGGAGCCGGCCTCTCTAGAGGCCGCCTGCTAGGAGTCGGCCCGTCTTGGGGTCGTCTTCAGGTGCGTGGCCATCTTCTGGTAGCCGACCGCTTTATCCAGCCGGCCACCAGAAGACGGTGCTTCATCCTGGACGTTTGAGGGGCACAGCCGGCCCCGATGTCTTGAAATGCTCGGGGGCTCGGGTTAGGCTACCCGTGGCCCATTACTCCGACTGTAGTCCTCGAAGCTAGTGAGGCATCGCGGCTGATAAGTCGAGGTGCCTCAACAGTTTCCTTCTCCGAGTGCTCTTGTTGAATGCTCCGGCCATCTCCTAGCATGCCGTCTGCCGGGAGTCGGCCGGAGCCAGGCGGGGTCGCCTAATAATTTTGAAATGCCAAGGCGGGAACCAGGTGGCATGCTTGCTAAGCCTCTAGGCCCACCGCCTGCTACAAGCACGCCATGCCGCGTCGGCCAGTCGGGCCAGCCTACCAGCCCACGTGCACGATGGGACGCGATAGCAGGCTGGGCCCGCCATTTCCGGCCTCGACGTGCGAGCGGATCCGCTATGGCCGAGGCAGGCGGTTGCGATTCCGTGCGGAGTTACTACGCGCAGTAACTTGCACAATAATCGCGGGGCCGTGGGGTCGTGGGTGCAGTTAATCCCTCAATCCCATGCCCCGTCCCCTCGGCTTCGTAGCCTAGGGGCTATAAGTAGGGGGAGGAGGGGGAGCGGCAGAGCACGCGCGCCCTCCTCTCCCTTTGCCATTTTCATCCTTCTCCTCCTCTTACTTCTGCCGCACTTCTATGCTCCACCGGAGCACTGCCGCAGCTCGTCGCCGTCGATTTCCTCCGCCCCAAACCTCTCGCTTCGCTGCGGTCGTTGCCCCCTCCGTCGCGCCATCTCTCCATCTAGTTTGAACTCCATGGCGCGCGAACGGGGAGGGGATTGGGACGGCTCGGTCATGATAGACGACCATCTCGCCTTCCTTCGCGCCACACGGCGACTGCCCGGCGCGGGCTTCGTCAAGGTGCGCGTGCCACCGGAGAAGGAGATCTCGCCGGCGCCAAAAGGAGGTGAGCGGGTTATCTTCCGCTCGCACTTCCTCCGCGGATTTGGTCTGCTAGTGAGTGGGTTCCTCTGTTCCTTCCTTTACTTCTACCATGTTCAACGTCATCATCTGACGCCCAACACCGTGACGTTGCTGTCCGCCTTTGTCATGATGTGCGAGGGCTACCTGGGCATCCTCCCCACCATCGAGTTGTGGGGAGCGTTCTTCTACACCAAACTTGGTAGCTCCGTCAAGGAGAAGGCACCCCAGTGCGGCGCCTTTGTAGTGGTGCGTCGTCCGTCTTCGAAGAACGCCTTCCCCTCCATCAAGCTGTCACAGTCGGTCAAACCGTGGAAGAAATCATATTTTTACGTGGAGAACATCGACCCGGCCATTGACTTCATCAGCTTGCCGCCCTACGAAGCCGGCCCACCGGCTGAGCCACGGGCCAATTGGGGCTACAAGCTGAAGCCCATGTCCGCCAATTGCACCGCCGCCGTCAACCGGCTCCGGGTGCTGACGGATGCAAAAGGCCTCAAGGCATCCGACCTGCTGGTCGCCTTCGTCGTGAGCCGGGTTCTCCCGCTCTAAGGCCGGTGATGACCCACAAGTATAGGGGATCTATCATTGTCCTTTCGATAAGTAAGAGTGTCGAACCCAACGAGGAGCAAAAGGAACTGATAAACGGTTTTCAGCAAGGTATTCTCTACAAGTACTGAAATAAGTGGCAACAGATAGTTTTGTGATGAGATAATTTGTAACGAGCAACAAGTAACAAAAGTGAATAAAGTGCAGCAAGGTGGCCCAATCCTTTTTGTAGCAAAGGACAAGCCTGGACAAACTCTTATATAAGCAAAAGCACTCCCGAGGACACATGGGAATATCGTCAAGCTAGTTTTCATCATGCTCATATGATTCGCATTCGGTACTTTGATAATTTGACATGTGGGTGGACCGTTGCTTGGGTGCTGTTCTTACTTGAACAAGAATCCCACTTATGATTAACCTCTATTGCAAGCATCTACAACTACAACAAAAGTATTAAGGTAAACCTAACCATAGCATGAAACATATGGATCCAAATCAGCCCCTTACGAAGCAACGCATAAACTAGGGTTTAAGCTTCTGTCACTCTAGCAACCCATCATCTACTTATTACTTCCCAATGCCTTCCTCTAGGCCCAAATAATGGTGAAGTGTTATGTAGTCGACGTTCACATAACACCACTAGAGGCTAAACAACATACATCTCATCAAGATATCGAACGAATACCAAATTCACATGACTACTAATAGCAAGACTTCTCCCTTGTCCTCAGGACCAAACGTAACTACTCACAAAGCATAAAAATGTTCATAATCAGAGGGGTATTAATATGCATATAGGATCTGAACATATGATCCGCCACCAATTAAACAAACTAGCACTACAAAAAAAAGACACATCCATGACATTTTGGGCCGGACGAATTTTTTTCTGTCATACATATGACACTTCTATGACGATAATTGTGACAAAACCCGGTATCATCATAGATGTGGTGGGATCCTACTTCTATGAAAAAAAATCATGACAGAAAATGGGCTTTTCGTCCTGGGCAGGCCGGAGACGCAGCTGCATGACATTCTTTGGGCCGTCCATGACGGAAAAAACCATGGTAGAAGCGAGGGGGAGGAAAATTTCGGGGAGTTCCTGGTTACGGTGGGAGGTCGGGGGCCGAGCGATGCGCGCTTCTCTCGTACACGTACGCGCGTGTGTGCGAGGCGTTGGCTCGAACTGAACCCTATCGAGGTGTTGGGCTCTAACTGAACCCGAGCGATTGCACTGCAGGCTACGCGTTATTGAACCCGATCGAGCGATTCCTTCGCTATTGCTGCTAACTTAAGCCGATCGATGCTGCCTCTGGATGAACAGTGAGCGTTGCTGGGGGGTTTGGATGAATAGTTCCCGGTGGGGGTGGATGAACAGGACCCCGTGGTGTTGCCTCTGGATGAACATGACCCCTATCGATCGAGCCGGTTGGGGCTGGATGAACAGGACCCCGTGGAGGGCTGGATGAACAGGACCACCCCGTGGAGGGCAGGATGAACAGTAGACAGTGGAGGGCAGGATGAACAGTAGCCCGTGGAGGGGTGGTTGAACAAGAGCCCATGGAGAGGGCTGGTTGAACAGTAGCTCGTGGAGTAGCGCGCCGTGGAGGCTGGATGAACAGGAGCCCGTGGATGAACAGTCACAGGTGGAGGCTGGAGGAGGTCGACGGTGGATGAACAGTAGCTCGTGGAGGCTGGAGGGGGTCGACGGTGGAGATGAACAGTATCCCGTGGAGTCCCGTTTTGTAGTACGCCACACCCCTCCCGATGAATAGGACCCCCGTTTCGACCGTAGCACTCCAACACAAGTCTGTTTCCTCTATTTTGCGGTACGCCACACCCCTCCCGATGAACAGGACCCCCGTTTTGACCGTAGGAGGTCCGTTTCCTCCGTTTTGCGGTACGCCAGACCCCTCCCGATCAACAGGATCCTGTTTCGAACGTGGCTGGTCGAACACAAGGCCGTTTCCTCTTTTCCGCGGTACACCAGGGCTCGTTTCCATCGCATGTTCCGTCCAAGCCCTCCCAATGAATACGATGCATTCCGTTGCCTCCCCATGAACACGACGCATTTCGTTGCCTCCCCATGAACACGACGACGACGATGTTTCTCCGTTCCGACCCAGCCATGTACACGAGCCCTGGCCGTACGTATGCGCGAGTAGGCATTCGAGACCCCGCCCGTATGTACACATACGTGGCCGTATTTTCTTTCTTGCAACCTGGCCGCTGTACGTACGTGTACATGCTACGTGCGCGCCTCTACTATGACACATGCGCGCCTCTACATCCACCAGTATATATGTACGTACACGTTCGCGACCAGAATGACAACGCTGCATACGCTTCGACCAGGTGGGTCCCGACAGTTAGGCACTTCCTTGTGTGCGAATATGTAGCTGGTGGGTCCCAGCAGTCAGGGGCAAACGTTTTTTTTTGAGAAATACGATGGCCCCTCCGGTGGGTCCCCTCTGTCAGGTGGAGGAATAATTATTTTGCACGTAATAAGGAGGCACTTCCTTGCTGCGGCCGTGGACCCAGCTGTCAGCCTCTCCACGTACAGTCCACGTCCGATGGAAGCCGTTCCTTGACCACGTTGACCACGCCGCGCCGAGAGAACCAGTGCGGTGGACGACGGTGAGGCCTAGGAAGGGGACGACGTGGAGCCGGGGAAGACGCGGTAGTGGATGCCCATGCGTAGAGGAGTACGAGGGTTCACTCGTTCGCTGCGGTGTGAGGCTGCCGTTGCCGCAGAATAACAGGGGGTGTGGGTGAGTAGAGGGATGGCCTAGCCAGCGGTGGGAGTAGTAGGGGGTGGTGAGGCCTCCGCCGCATCGCAGTCGGCCACGGGAGGCAGGAGCATGAGGCACGACCGGCGCTGGTTTGGGCTGCTGGAGCAAGAAGACCACATGTTGAAGAAGCACTACGGTCGTTGGATGGACATCGTACGGTCACTGGAGCTAGAATCGTGCATATTGACTAAGTTGACAAAGCCCTCCGTCCCCGTCAACTTAGTGGGCACACAAGTCAGCCTCCCACCAAGGTGTGTCCCAGCTAGCAGGGGGTATTCATTTTTTTGTGCGTAATAAGGAGGCACTTCCGGTGGGTATGAGCTGTCAGCGGGGGGAACGTTTTTTTGCGAAATACGGTGGCCTGTCGGGTGGGTCCCAGCAGTCAGGGGCAAACGGCTTTTTCGCGATATACTGGTGGGCATCCGGTGGGTCCCTGCTATCAGGTGGAGGAATAATTATTTTCCGCGTAATAAGGAGGCACTTCCTTGCGGCTGCCATGGGCCCAGCTATCAGCCTCTCCACGTACAGTATTCTTTCGATGGAATTCGGTCGTTGACCACATTGACCATGTCGCGCCGATAGCACCACGGCGGTGGACTGCGGCGAGGCCTAGGAAGGGGACGACACGAAGCCGGGGAAGACGCGGCAGTGGATGCCCACACGGAGAGGAGTACGAGGGTTCACTGGTTCGGCTGCGCTGCCGTCGCCGCAGAATAACAGGGTGTGTGGGTGAGTGGAGTGGAGGGATGGCTTGGCCAGCGGTGGGAGTAGTATGTGGGCGGTGAGGCCTCCACGGTAGCACAGCCGGCCACGGGAGGCAGGAGCAGGCGGCACGACCGGCGCTGGTTTGGGCGGCTGGAGCAAGAAGACCAGAGGTTGAAGAAGCACTACGGTCGTTGGATGGACATCGTACGGTCAGTCGAGCTAGAATCGTGCATATTGACTAAGTTGACAAAGCCGTTCGTCCCCGTCAACTTAGTAGGCCCACTATACTGGGTCCCAGCTAGCAGGGGGAGTATTTATTTTCTTGTGCGTAATAAGGAGGCACTTCCTTGTGTGCGAAGATATAGCTGGTGGGTCCGAGCTGTCAGCGGCGGTAACGTTTTTTTCGCGAAATACAGAGGCCGTTTTGGTGGGTCCCAGATGTCAGGTGGAGGAAATCATTATTTTGCGCGTAATAAGGAGGCATTTCCTTGCGTGCAGCCGTGGACCCAGCTGTCAGCCTCTCCATGTACAGTCAACTTCAGATGCATGTCGGTCGTTGACCACGCTCACCATGCCAGGCTAAGAACACCAGGGCGGTGGACGACGGCGAGGCCTAGGAAGGGAACGACACGGAGGCAGGGAAGACTCGGCCGTTGTTTTTGATTCCCACGCGGAGGGGAGTACGACTGTACGAGGGTTTACTGGTTCGTCTGCCGTCGCCGGAGAATAACAGCAAGTGTGGGTGTGTAGAGGGATGGCTAGGCCAGCGATGGGAGTACGGTGGGGCTGTGAGGCCTGCGCGGCAGCATAGCCGGCTGCGGGGAGGAGGGAGCAGGCAGTCCCGCCGGCGCTTGTTTGAGCGGCTGGAGAAGGAAGAGCAGAGATTGAAGAAGCACGACGGCCGTTGGATGGACATCCAACAGTATACAGGCCATCTGTGGAAAGCCTCAAATCTGTGGAAAACAGCATACATCCCATCTGCCATTATTTCAAATAATTTACAGCCCATTTGCTAATTCTTACGGGTTTTTTTGGAGCCCATATTCTTTATGTTAGCATTACAACCCATATTGTGGCCATGGTTAAAAAATTATACGAAATTTTGCATATGTCAGTGCGGTCTGAACTGTTTTTAATCCCGAAATTTCGAGTCACATTCAGACTGATTTTAAAAATATATGTATATCAATATAAAATCCAATAAATTGTCCACGCATAAAAATCAATGCAATTTAAAATATCAAAATGAAAAAAAGATATTTGAAAATAATTGCTGGTTTGATGTGTTTTAAAAATGTACAGCCCATTTCTCATTACTGATAGGCCATTTTCTCGGCCAGCCGAATGAAACTCTCCTCGTCTTGAAAGATTTGCAGCCCAACAGGCCTGATAAAGAGACTTACTTGACAAATCACAAAAGAACTGGGCTAGCCATTTTCAGAAAGAAAAACTACTACTGGGTTGGTCTATGGTAAACATAAAAGAAAAGGTTGTCTAGACAGGCCAGAGTGTCCCGCACAGCCCAGTTGACACCCTGCTTCCGTCTCAAAAACAAATTAGATAAATGCCACTCCAATTATGGAGATTCATAAAAAATGCCACTGCAATTTTCAAACTTTGAAAAATGCCACTGCAATTTTTGCAAACTTTGAAAAACGCCAGTGCAGTTTGCAAACTTTGAAAAACGCCACTCCAGACTTCGAAAAATGCCACTAGAAATGGCATGAAATGGCATTTTTCAAAGTTTGGAAATTGTAGTGGCATTTCTCGGATACACCAGATTTGGAGTGGCATTTATCAATTAACCCAAAACAAAAATAACTGGGCGAGCTGCTGGGTCCCTGGTGTTAGCCGCTCGTTGTGCAATTCTCTCGTTTATTGACTACGTTGACAATGGCATGGGACCCAGATGTCAGAAATCCACTAGGAGGAGCCATTTTTTATTGGCTTGAAATAAGGAGGCATTTGCTTGCGTACTACCATGACCTTGGTGGGTCCCTGCTATCATCCTCTCCACGTACAATCAGCTCCTGATTGTCTATGCGTCAACTTGCTAGGCCCACAAGTCAGCCTCTAAACCGTGGAGGACAAATACAACCCATTTAAAAAAATAACAGCCCATTCCATACGTTCAAACGGAAAGTTCAACATTCAGAGCAAAGTAACAGGTCTGATCCACATATAGATTACTCAACTTCCACGTTGACAACCATTATAGCCAATGTAACTATCTACTCCCACTAACACTCTAGTAGCGTACAAGTACTAACTTACTCTTAGCTAACCAGACGATGCCGGCCGCCATCTGCTGTCCATGCTAAACGCGGGCACCGGCATCCTGCGCCTTGCCTCGGACTTGCCAGAGGTGTGATAGGGCGCATTGCTCGCACGCGTTGGCCCTTTCCATGCCAGCGTGGTCCACCGAAGCTTCGGCTTACAAGCGGGAAACCCACTTGACGAGCTGGTAGTAAAAATCGGTGTCGCGAACGCATGCGTGCCCGACAGCCTCCAGGGCTATTTGCCGGGCACCGGCCTCCACGTAGTCGGCCCAGTTGCGGGCGCTCTGCTCGCGACTCAAAGCGTCGGTGCGCTGCTGCTCCATGTCCCGCTGGCGGCGCAAATTGGCGATACGGTGCTCCTCCGCCAGGCGGTCGTGCTCCAACAACTCCTGCTCCTCCGCCATGCGGTCGCGCTCCAACAACTCCTCGATCTCCGCATTGCCATCTAAAGACAGATAGAATGCCTCCTCCCTCCGTCTGCCTTCCGGTGAAAACCCGAACACTAGTTCCGGCGGTGACCGCCTCCGGCGGTGACCGCCTCCGACGTCGCCTACCGCGGACGGGAGGGGGCATGGCGGACGTGGTGAGTGACGTCGGGCCGGTGGCGGCTTATGAGGATATGGAGAGTTGGGTCACGGTGGCACCTGAGAATGCCGGGAAACCGAACTTATAGGCGGAAGGCGCGCGATGGTCATCAGAATTCAATGCATAATGGCTTAGCACGCCAGCTTGCCATGGAAAACTAGAGAAACTGAAATTATGACTGTGCCGTCCCGTCCCATCTGGGTCGCATGCCGGCATGGCAGTCAAACGAGTGCACTCGAATCATATCCCTCCTTGTCAATAATGATTCCACGGATTTAAAGTGTATCTTTTCTCGCATCAGTTAGCTGCCTTAATTACGGCTGACTGCATGCAGGCACTCAGAATCGCTCACAGGTTGTACCCGAAGCAGCATGCAATGAGTCGCAGCCGAGGGCACGCATGCAGCCACTTAAATTGCTGGAATTAATTAGGCTTAAACTTTTGCATGCCGTTAATTATTGCCATGCCTTGGTCTTGCTGCTTTGCTGACAGGACTAATAAATCCCGGATGGAGGGAGTACCTTGGTTGGTGAGAGGTTTGAATTAAGCCCTGCAAACCGAAAAGGAGGTACTAGTACGTTCGTGATCCGCTATTTATTCGTGTAGGATCGAGTAGGTCGTTTCTTGAATTGAGCCCTGCAAACCGGAAAGGAGGTAGTACGTGCGTGATCCGCTATTTATCCGTGTAGGATCGATAGTGTAGCTTGTCAGTTTCTTCATAGGTAGGCATTTTTATCCGTGTAGGATCGATAGTGTAGCATGTCAGTTTCTTCACAGGTAGGCATTTTTATTCAAAAAACTGCCACTTTGCATCTTGCGTCGCAAATAAAACTGCCAGGAGCGCATTTGTAGGCTAGCTAGTGATCGATCAGTAACTTGTAAACACTGAGAGAACGGAAATAAGTAACTGTTAATGCATCTCAATGATTCACAGATCATATACAAATATGTAGCTCCAAAAGAAAAGATCATCCACTTTGGATCTCGCGTCGCAACTAAAACTAACTAGTACGATTCCCATACATAAGATCAACATGTTAATGCATCTCAATGATTCACATATCATATACAAATATGTAGCTCCAAAAGCAGAGATCTAGAAAAAACATCTATTCTTCCTATACTAACATGGATGCTTCTCTTAGCCAACATTCATTACAGACTGAAAGGCAAATTTGTTTGTGAAGTCTACAATTCCTCTTGCAAACGTAAGTGGTTTCACTAACAGCTGGAACCATGAGAATGAACCACACATGATGGAGGATCTTCTCTCGATCACACCGCGAGACTATTTTCGGAATACAAACTTCAACTTAGGCAAAATGATGCCCATTGTATAATCAGACCAAAGCAATGAAGCACCTAGTGTTGGCCAATAAATAGTACAGTACTACTTTTCTGCAGTCCATGAAGTGACTATCCAATCTTTCTGTGTCTATCTTCAAATGGCACTGCATGCAGTGACTATACTATTCTCTTGTGCAGTTCAACCAAAATTGTGGACACTTTGTTTGTTTGCCAAATAGCAACGGCCAGACATCTCTGTCTGCACAAATATCAAGCAGCTAGTAAACATATACCACACCTTGTATTTTCGGTTTAAACATGTCTCTTCCGCTTAGCATCTGTCATGTTCTGCACTGGATAATCTGATACAGTTATGTTTTGCGCTAGACAATTTCATACTGAATTGATTTGCTAGTTCAGAGCAGAAATATAGCGCCTATTCTTCATCAGACCAAGGATATCCATGTTCGCAGTGATGGAAGAGGTGAAATCAATACAACCAAAATTGAGCATCCAATCATTGAATCCTGTCCTGCACCTCCAATGTAGGTCCACCCTGCCAATAAATTCACATGCAAACCACTAGTATTACTATCTAATGACATTACAAAACGAGTAGCATGATAGTAGCAAACCATGTACCTTCGTAATGAACAGCTCATAGTGCCACCAATTGGATATAAATGTTTGGAAAAAAACATGCTCCTAATGTTGAACCAGTTGGACTTTTTGTGTAGTTCCACTAAAATCGAGCATCCCTATTTGCATAGATATTGAAAGTGTGATTACTCTAAAAGTGGCACTAGTTGAAGCATAGACTCACAAATATAAGCATTCCAATTTCATAATGGGAAAAGGTAGCAAGACTGTTTCTAACCACCTGTTTGAAGTTATAAATAAAGCAA
Source organism: Triticum urartu (assembly GCF_003073215.2). NCBI lineage: Eukaryota > Viridiplantae > Streptophyta > Magnoliopsida > Poales > Poaceae > Triticum > Triticum urartu. Next base: position 317,733,791 of record NC_053023.1, on the reverse strand, counting down.
CAGCGGCTGATGTCAGGAAGGCATACATAGTTTTTTCTGAAAAACTGAGCCATTTCTGACATTTCCTCTTCTTTTAAGCAAATTTTGTGCAGTTATACTAAAATAAAATGCCATCACCACCTTGACAATTCAGTGACACTGTACAAAAGGAAATGACTTAACATTACATCATGATGTCAGGTATGTAGTCGACAGGCATTAGAGACAATCATACAGACCTCCTCCAATAACATAATGAACATAAATTTTAACAAAGGTGTGACTACCTTTACCGGGATAATTTGAGTGAACTCTACACCCTTTGTTCCTTGATATAAGACGTTTTCGCGGTTCAATTTAAAGTACCCAAACGTCTAGTATTTAGAAAAACAGGTAGTAGTTCTCTTGAGCACATATCTGGGAAAACTTGCCACACTTTATTTATGTCCATACGCTAATGCAACACCATTCGAATACTACAAATATACACTAATCCAGTGGCTAGTGCAACAGTAGAGTAGTTAGTTTATTACAGGGTACAGTACAATGGTTTTACTGAACAGATTTCAATAAACTCTAGCACTGGAAGGTTTCTATAAGAATTAACAATACAAAATGTAAAGGTAACAAGTTTTAGCATTGGTACACTAGCTCTACAAGAGCATTAAACCAAATACAAAAGTCTGAAGGTAACTAGCATTGTTAACTAATGACACTATACAAAATTTGCAAACCATGTACCTCCAAGGTAAATATCATTTCGAACTCGGGGGGACCTTAAAAATTGCAATCCCAATCTTGATAATCGATCAAGCATAAAACTTGATCGAACGAATCAAGAGAACAGCCGGAGGAGGAGGTGCCCACTCTTGACCTTTCCTCTTGTCTTCATAATTGTCTATGCAGTTTAATCAAAATAAAATGACATCAGCGCCTTGGCATTTTGGTGACATTGTACAAAAAATTAACTTATCTCATGAAAGTGAGGTATGTAATCTATAAGCATTAACAGTGCAAAAATATGAAGGTAGTAACAAGTTTCATCGTTGGTATACTGGCTGTGCAACAGCATTAGAATGCGTTAGCTAAAAAATCTTTAATACATCCACAATCAACAGCTAACCCTGAAATAATCCAGTGACATTAAATGACATTGCTTAAATTTATCGGTGGCATTAGACTATGGGCGGCATTAGTTAAATGTGGCATCACTTTAGCAGTAGCATTGCTTGACTTGACTGCTTGCATTATACTAACAGCAAAAAAGTGGAAATAAGAGCATGGGAGGCCCATTCGGACAGTGGGCGCACCAGTACAATGTACCTCCACGGACGCACAGTGGTGAGGGAGGTATGGTTGCCCAGAGCAACAAATATCCAGACAGCATATGTGGATTACGTCCCATTTTTGCTCTCTTTAGCCTCCTTTTTCCTACGCGAGGACAACAAACCGATCGACTTGGTCATTCTCTATTGCGTTGTCATTCCTTTCTACCCTTCTTCAACCAAGGGACACGAGACTCGTTCCTTAGCTACTGATTTTCCCCTTTTCAACCTAGATGTGGGTTCGATGCCTACTCTCTTGGAAAGTACAGTCTCCCTTCCTTTCCTTATTCAACCCAGACATGGATTAGTCTGCATGAAGTAGGGTTTCCTTTAATAGTGCAAATTATGGTTTTCGTCTGCGTGGCCAGCAGAGCAGAGGATAGCAAATTGGGAAGATGGTGGAGTGGAAAAAGATCCACATGCAACGACGTGGCAGATGGGGCAATAGAAAAAGGTTATGGTTCGAAAAGAGGTAGCATACCCGAGGGTCGGCGGGAAGTGGCTTCGCTCATGGTCGTCGTCCTCCGCACACACTACGGCAGCAAGCTTGGGGACGGAGGCCATCCCGCGCAAGTGCTAGGTTTGAGAGGACGGCCTTGTCGTCAGTGCGTGACCCCGCTCGCCAATGACGAGTGCGTCAACGCTGCAAGTCCTTTTCTTCCCCGGCGGATCTGTGACCACCGGTGAGGAGGGAGAGAGGGGCCGTCTTTTTTAGATCTAGAGAGAGGGTGGTAGTGTGAGAAGCAAGTGGGCAGCCCTTAGCAAGAAAGCGCTCAAGCTCCAGTCTATATATCTTTTTTATACTACTAGTACTGGAGGTGGAGTAGTGGTAGAGTAGTTTATATTTTCTCTATGTACAGTACCAGTTAGTCGTGCTTCAAAACTGATCGGCATGCCATTAAAAAAATAAAAGGTCGATAACTAATGCGGCACCTCGAGCCAACGTGGCCAGATCGCATATAGCACGAGAAATTACACACCATGTTTCGTTGACATGTGGTCCCGTTCCAACATATTAGTGAGACGACAGCGAGTAGTAGGAGTATTTCCGAACGGACATGTAGGCCGGTGCGCCTCTTCGTGAACCGTGGCAAACTCGCAATCGTCCACCGACTCTTCGCCTTTCCCTCTCGATTTGGAACCGCTGTCGCACGCTCTTCCTCTCCCTCCTCCATTTCCCTCCAGCCCCTCACCCTTTTCTTCGGCCATTGTTTGATCGTCTGCTCCATGGAGAGAACAGGCCGGAAACGACCCCGTTATTCTTGCCCCGATCTGAAAGATGACGTGGTGGAGGAACTCATTGATCGGTGCGACATCATCACCTCGGCTAGCATGGCTGGTTCGTTCAAGCCCATTCTCGACTCAACAAATAACATCATTACAAAGAACCCAGGAGTCAAGGAGCGGTTTGATCTCCCCTATCTTCTTCGCCGTGACCCTAATGATGACTGGCGTCGGCACGACGGAGGCCTCGCCCTGTGCAAGTTGATGCCGCTTGATAATGATACGTATGTTGTTAAGATGCCATCGCTTGAGGGCAAGGCTTTGGCGGGCGCAAATGGAGATTGGGTTGTCTACATTGGGTCCAACTGCGAGTGGGAACTTGTGAATGTGTACACTCGTCACCGGGTTCCACTTCCAAAAAACTTAGCACACTGCCCAAAGGTTGAGCACACTGGTAATGTACGCACGTTCAAATACGATCATGGTGACTGTATTCTACGGAAGATAGCAATTTGTCCAGTTCCCAACCGCTCTTGGAATTACAGCAACTATGATGTGGTTGCTATCTTCGATAAGCTTGTTGCCGTCCTTGATGGTTTCACTCGATGGATATTGCTCAAAAATCAGTTTATGTACACGGATGAGTACTGTGATGCAATTCAATACGAGGGCCTTGTGTTTGCTGCCACCACTCGTGGCACTGTTTTTGCATGGCATCCTCATAGTTTCCGTACGTTTGTCTTCCACCGTAATTATAATTGTTTCATTCACATGCATGCGGGTTAGCAAGTTTTCCTTTACAAATTAACCTTCTTCTTGTTTTTGCAAGGTCCTGTGAACATCCCACCACCTATACTTGAAAAAATTTATAACCAAGGGGAGATGACGATGGTGATGATCACGAGCATGAGGACGAGCAGCACCCATATACTCTGTGGTGCCTGGCAACTAATTCCGATGGATCACCTCTTCTTGTGTGTATACAGCCCACTGATGATGTTACTGCTAAGGAAGCAGGTGTCTCCCATGGTCGCACTCTCCAGACCTATTCCAACACCCGTTGCATGGTATTTGGGATGGATACTAGTGTGCTAGCGCCAACTCCTTCTCCCTGGTACAGAATTGATAGTCTTGGAGAAAACTCGCTCTTCCTTGGACAAAACTATCTGATGATGGTGAAAGGCGATCCAACTTCTGTTGACACATTTATGAGAAGCAACAGTGTCTATACCTCGGACATTTGTGTGGTTCCCTACCCTGGTAGGGATATAGTAGGCAGCTTTAGCCTGGATGATCAGTCCTGCGTTGGTTTCCAGATCGACAATTGATGGCCCGTCCCAGACAATCACTTGTGGTTCAAAGCAAGCGTTTCCAACGCCGAGGAATGGTTAAGTTGAAGTTCATTTCATTGCTTGTTATTTGTTGTGTGGCGAAAACTTTAGTATTTATAATGTATCCTCGTTGTCGATGTGGGTTGATAACCTGTTGTATGTAATAAAATGATATTCCTATGATAAACTTACTAAATTTATGAATGGCTTTCGAGTCGCTTCTCTGAGTGAGTGGTGCGACGAGGCAAAAAAATATTTTCTGAATACATACTTGTACGTGCATTGCAACAGGTTATCGGATGAGGCCAATCAACAATAGTAGTACACTATTTGTACTAGCTTGACATGCTTCGTGCGTCGGGCGGGTGTTTTTACTATAGCCATATGTTAATGTGTTCGCTGTACATAACCAGCACCTCGAATCCTCGATACTAGTACTATATAGTAGGAGTAAGCAGTAGGAGTAGTAGAGTGGCATGGGCCAGAACAAGCATTCACGTCCAGGAGTACGACACACGCCACCACCACGACATCCATATGACACCATATTATTTCTTGGAGTCTGTGCTAGAGCAATCCCTTCAACCTCGTCGTTTCTCTAACTTCAGCCATCGCGCGCCGGGCGAGGTGGGGGTTTGCCGATAGTCGGTTTCCTTAACTGCGGTCCCACTTCTAAGGCCAACTCCAATGCACGACCCCAGATGCACCTCCATTTTGCACGAACTCCAACGATAATTTTGACTTGAAAAGCAAGACCAAAGAAAACAAGAGCCACAAGAATACATTTTACTACTCCTGTAAGTTGGATTAGTGCCTTCTCGATGCATTCATTGTTGATCTACAGAGGCTCGATCTTGCGTGCTTCTTTCTTCTTCGAGTGTAAAGAAGTAGACGTTGCTTCCTCGCATCTAGTCTCATGTCTAGCCTCTATTCTAGTAGGAGTATCAACAAGTGCACTAATCTCATCTCTAGCCTCTATGCTAGTAGGAGTATCAACAAGTGCACTAATCTCATCTCTAGCCTCTATGCTAGCTAAAAGTGATAGAACATCTACTAAATTGCGCTCTATCAATATATGGATGTACTCTTCTTCCCAATACAAAAACTTGCATCCATTCTACTCCCTCTGTTGCACAATACATGCCTTCTATTTGTCAAAATATATATGTATCTAGACATGTCTTAGTATATAGGTACATCCATTTTTGGACCAATGGAGGTCAAGTATTTTGGAATGGAGGGAGTACACAATAAAAATTTGATGTTAGCACAACTAGTCTAATCCGAGAGCAGAACCGAAGATTTGGTCGGGTTCTTCCTCCTTTTGCCGACACATGGGACATCTAGCATCCAGGTCGTGTCATGAAAGAAAATAGAGTGGTAGTTGAAGCCACGAGATGTGCATCTTGGGTTAAACTGTAAATAGAATCTTACTACTCTTGAGTAACTCCAAAAGCGGCCACCGACTATCTTTGGATTTGTTTTTCATCACCAGCACGTCGAGGTGAAATATGTGCAGATTCAGTGGGTCCTCTTGTGTTTTCACTGAAATGTGGGGCCGCATGTGAGCAAACAGACGTTGGGATCCGTGCATCCGTTGGCTGGCTGAGAAGAGAGATAGAGGAGGGCTGAGCACGGACTGCAGGAAATTTGTTCTACGTACCTCGATATAGGCTCGATATAGTGGGGTGGCATGGGCCATAACTAGCATTCACGTCTAGCAGTACGGCACACGCCACCCACACGAGTCCCATCCGACACCAATTTTCTTGGAGTCCGTGCTACAGCCATCTCTTCTCCCTCCTGTTTTCTCAGCATCGCGCAGTGGGCGGGGTGGGGGTTTGCCGATAGTCAGTTTGCTCAACTGCGGTCCCACTTGTAAGTGAAAATGCAACACCGCGCGCATTCCCGCTTGAGCGGCGTGCCAGACCAACCGTGTGGGGGTGCGACGCGAACACGGCAGGCTTTTCCTTTTGAACTCGTAACTTGTAAAATTTGGTTCTGCTCCGTGGCGCGACCGATAGATAGAAAATAACGATTTTTCCTAGAGTAATGAGAATTTTGGTTCTGGCGCCGTTCATGCATGGAGTACGTACGAAAATTATGAAATTGATGCGAAAGGTAAGATAATTACTGTAGTATCATATACTACTACATGGATTTGACAGAAAGATAAAAATACATACGGATCCATCAACGTTCAATGACATCCTCACGCCCTAGTGCGTCGGGTCACCAACCGACGTGTGAGGAGCAGCGGCGTTGGCGGCAAGCTCAACGTGCTTCTGAACAATGCCGTCCAAAGGTTGCCCTGCGCTCCAATAAGGCCAGGGTCCTATCGTCCTCCTCTTGCATGTAGTAGTCCTTGTGGACGATTTGCGTGTAGACCTGGGTGATTATGTCGATGGTGTCTTGCTGCGCCAGGCGCTGCGCGGCGAGCGTGACCTTGAGGTGGACATTCTCCAGCGCGACGGTGGGCAGTCGTAGGGCCACCAGTGCGTCGAAGAGGTTGTTACCATAGTGGCCGTTGAGGGTGGCGGGCATCGCAAAGCCTGGGCGTGTCGGCTGGAGGCTTACATCAAAGTCGTCTGCAAGCTTCTTGACGACGGTGAACTTGTCGAGGAAAGCGACGAGGACCTCGTCGAAGAAGGATATGAAGCTGTCGTCCAAGCGGCCCCTCGCCCTGGCAGCCTCAAGCAATACTACCTGTAGACGTTCCTCGGTGCCGGGCCGTAGGCCGGCGTCGTGGACCATCTGGCACAGCCGGCTGATGCTTGCGCTCATCGCCTCCATGGGTCTAGCGTAGCTTATAGTCAACTGATCTTGCGATTCGAGTGATCACTCAGCCCTAGGTTAGCGTGTGTAGGTGCGTAGGATTTCGTACTACTCCTCGGCCCACTATTGCACCTGCCTTTGGCTGTATGATAGGTGGGCCAGCCACCCCCTGGGGCCACGTGTCATTCACCCGAAGGCAGTTCCTCATAGTGAATACCCGTTGGTCAAATTATTAGGTGCTGCTCGTCACAGTGAAGTGACAAGACCCTGCGCCGGAGATGACACCTGAGTATAGGCGCCATGTTCGGCATACCATAGTCAGCCTCACCGTGTGCAGTCACTATCATCATGGCTGTAGAGCTAGCCTGCTTACAACTAGCCCTGTTCGACATAATTTCCCATGCGTAGATGCCCGTGCATTGCACGGAACACCATGATTGGGGGTGGAGGGCTCCGACAGCGGCCATCGTGCCAGATGTTTCCACGGCCTTCTACTCCTAGATGTGGTGGGGAGGAGATGAGGTTGATTGTGAGAGACAAGGAGTTGTTTGTCAATAAGGAACAAGTGCGGGCATCTTTTTGCAAAAAAGGAGAAGCTTGGTTTGTATGCGTCAGTTCTAGATCCGACGACTATTGGTGAAAGATGGGAGGCACAACATCATCACCAACTCAGGACCTGTTTGATTCGCAGGATTTTGAAAACGCAGGAATAGGACACGGCAATATTACAAGTTTCAAACTGATATTACAAATGTTAGGAGTAATGATGCACTTACGAAGAGGGAATTACTAGGAAGTTTACGTAAGAACTTTCGTTACTTCAGGTGGATGCAGCATTATCATACAAACTAAAATCCACCACCCTGACAAGTCACTAATGGGCAAATAAGTTTTCAGTCTCTGGCTACTTGATGTTTCAAAAACAAATTCAGCTTCTGCGAAGACTTTGTCATTTAGGCTTAGGCGCTTGCGGTGATCAGCACGCCATTCATTGTTGCGCCAGAGAACACCAAACCTCATTAACTTGAGCACACTTGCCTCCAGAACAAAGAACCTACCAATTTAATCTCAGATGTGCTGCCTCGGTAGTCGATCAAATCAATTTCTGTAAGATGGACATCAAGGCATTCGATGAGATTGTTATAGTGCAACACATTTTTCACTTTCCGGTCTTTTTTTATCTGCAAAAGAAGAGAACATATTAGAGCAGCTGGCCACATAAGATTTCCGTGTCATCAAGAGGTACCAATATCATTCGCTCATACGATAGGGTTGGCTGGCAAGTGATATTTTTTCACTCACTCTCTCTCTCTCTCACTCTCTCTCTCTCTCTCTTTCTGTTTCCTCTCATTTAACTAGGAGCACGTGAAGAGCTTGGGTATTTGTTGCCTTCCACTATGTGGCCGATGCCATATTTCGCAAAAGTATGCCACATAACATGCATCGATGTCAAATCAAAAGATTTTGGCACCGCTCTCGCGATGTGAGAGAGTTGGCACCGCTGTGCACACAGACCCACATGTATAAACAAATCAATCAAACCAACTACACTGGCCTCTCACTCTCCCAAACAAGTGTTTTTTATTGCCTCAGTCCTCTTTCTCTCCCACGCAGTGTTTTTTCATTGCGTGAGTTAATTTGGCACCGGAGCAAAGTAGGTGATCCAGATTGGGATACCAGGTGAGCAATGGAGGGGCATCGATGCCAAATGCATCACAAGTGAATTTGGCACATGTTTTGGCCTAGATAGTCCACTTTTGTAATACTACCTCGTATTTAGTATAAAATTTTGACCATAGATTTACCTAAGAAAATGCCAATGCATGTCACTAGAAATTACACCATTTGAAATTATGTTCAAATATGAATCCAACGATATAGTTCTTAGTGACATGCATTAACATTTTGTCAGTCAAATCTATGGTCAAATTTTGATACTACAAAATTGGAAGAGTAAACCAGGAGAATTTGGCAGACGAGTACACCAACGCAGTCAATTTCGGTGCCTCAATGACCCTGATTTTTGTTGGACCTTCTAGATCCGATACAAGCAATCTCTCAAGGAAAGGCGCATTCTCAATGACCATAATGTGGAACAGCTGGAGTGATCTCTTCCGAATTGATGTCTTGTTGCAGGGCTAGCAAGACACATAAATCCATCGGAGATTCGTCGAGGCAATGTCGAGGCTAATGAACCCGTGGATCTGCTCAAGACGAAGGTACTCGAGTGCAGTACAGCTACGGACCAGGTGCTCCATAGCCTTCTTTGAGATGACAACGTCGAAGAGGTCGAGCTACTTGAGTTGAGGGAGAAGAAGAGCGGGCGCGACATTAATCTGGGGAAGATAGCAGGAGCTGAAGCTGGCGCAGCGCAGCGCTGGCATAAGGCGGAGCACGGACGGCGGCAGAGAGCGACATCGTCCAGCTTCAAAGATGAGCTCCTCGAGCTGATCTAGGGCGGGGGATATGAACCACTCGTCGAACTTGGGTTGGACCTTGCAGTTGGTACTGAACATGCGGATGTCAAGGCGTTTTGGCTGGCCCAGGGTGCGATGAAAGGATCTTGGAGACTCCGGCCATGCGTTTGCAATCCCCGTCACAGAGGACAGTTGTCGATGGTGAGGTTGAGGGGGACGCAGCGCCAGAGGGGGTGCCACCGCCGGCGGAGCAGGGTGGTCCGCACAATAGATTTGGTGGGGAGAAGGCCGATGATGATGAGCAGCGTGTCGTTGGGGAGGCTACAGATGAAGTCCAAGCTTGCCGGATGCGGTTTTGGCTCGAGCCGCCTCTGCTTGTTGGCTGCCTCGCCATCCATCTCAACCGGCGGCGACGCCGGTGTACACATGTGCTGGTGTGTGTTGTGTGCTAGGTGTGCGGGAGTGCGTCCTTCTGTGCATGCCGCCACGCAGTGGCGAATTGTGCGCGAGTGCATCCTTCGCGCGCAAGAAGTTTGTCCTCAAAGCGCCCTCAATTTATTAGCATGCAGGGTGCTACCCCGAGTGGTTTCAACTTTGTTTACTTCACTGCGTGTCAGATGGGCCTCTACTTTAATTATTTTCACCCACTACCACATGGGCCAGCACACGAAGATACAGAACACGAGCTGACAAGGCAGCATGTGGATTGGTTGACTGGTCAAATAAACAATATACGGAGCTATACGCTGACACAGTGAGCGTATAATCCGTCGGTATAGAGAGTTCGAGTGAGAGGGGAGGCCCGTGAGAGATAGCAGAGAGAGAGAAAGAGCTACTCCCTCCGTTCGATAATGTAGTTCCAACATTTTTTTAAGTCAAACTTTTGAAACTTTGACCAAGTTTATAAAGAAATTACTTATATCTACAATACCAAAGATAAATGATAGTATGAAGTAAGTACATGTTGTGATGAATCTAATGATTGTTCCAGATGTAAATGTTTTTCTCCACATATACCTGGTCAAATGTTTCTGAGGTTTGACTTTTCAAAACATCCATATGCTTATGGACGTGACAGAGTCCCTAACAAGAGAGAGAGAGAGTGTGTGTGAGTGAAAAAAGTGTGTGTGCGTGTGTGAAAGAGACATGGACAACACACGATAAAAGTAGAGAAAAAGTGTGCGTGTGTTATGCAAACATATCACACATGCATCTTCGACAATGGAGGCAAGGTGAGGAGATAGTGTGTGGTTGTTTGGAACCGAGAGAGAAAGAGTGGTCTGATAAACAAGGGAGAGAGGTCGAGAGAGACGTACGGAGAAAATGCAGACATGGGGAGGAGAGAGTGTATGTTTGTCATAGAGAGATCCCCTGGAGATCGTGATGGGACTACATGGGTGGGAGATCGAGTGACAAGGTGCGTGCGCGATAGAAGATGCCCCGAGAGATATCGAGATAGACGTATGGATGGAAGGAGACAATACGTGTGTTCCTGTTGGCTAGTAAGAGATAATCATACTTAGTAGGGGGGAGTGTGAGGGAGTCCTGGATTAGGGGGTGTCCGGATGGCCGGACTATACCTTCAGCCGGACTCCTGGATTATGAAGATACAAGATTGAAGACTTCGTCCCGTGTCCGGAAGGGACTTTCCTTGGCATGGAAGG